>NW_024091370.1:0-22058 GCF_014356525.2 Nilaparvata lugens | reverse complement strand
CTAAGTGAGGTCAACGTTATGATGACAGTAGAGAAATATAAGAGTACAGCGTTGCTGATTCTCTGCCTTGCCACTGCCGTCTATAGAAGATAGTTGATACCGGTATATCTGATCTAATTTAACTGTTAATTCTTGTTTAAAATAACCAGTTATATTCTATTCATCAAGAGAAATATTTTCAATGATTAAAAGAAAATTCTTTATAATTGATATTGAAAGTTTTGTCAATTAATTATATTTCTACATTGTTAGAAAACGATCTGGCAACGTTGTGGAGGTATAAAAGAATAGCGCTTTCTGCTTTGTCGAATGATAGACAAGGATAGCAACACCAATGTTAATCAAATACTGTCATTATAACTATACACTATAGTCCCTATCCCACCCAATTCTCGTAGTTGAGCTTAACAAGGGGAACGCGCCAACCAAGCTCCCCGTCAGCCGAGCTCCTTTAAAAACCACTTTCGAGGGGATTGGTTGTCGTCTACGGTCCCGAAAACCAGTAACCTCCTAACCAGTAGGGGATTGGCTGTCAGGGAGACTCGTTGACGCCAGCGTGCAAGGGGCTTGGTTGTCGTCAGAGCAGTAAAAGGGTGCACAAGGGGAGATAGGCTTTATAATCGATATAAGAAGCGAGCTCAACATAATCTCCATATGGTAGAAGATTGAAGAGAATCGGCAAAACTGGAAAGATCATGTTGAAAGGACGGAGAGCGACAGGATTCCCAGGGCAGTCATGTCGTATTCATGTGGTTGGGAGGAGAAGTGTGGGCGTATCCCGCAAAAGATGGATGTCATTGGCAGTTTCAAGTTGGAACAGGCAAATAGCCTAATCCTCGTAGGAAGACGACGACGACATCATTATAGTAGCTACAACCTGAATAATTCCCGAGACATACTTCTGTACTGAAGTTGTATTAAATTTAATGAAGTTTTCTGATTGGAGTGATGAGTAATGCAAACTCAAGAATGCATTACCATGGAGAGAAGATGACATAGTTGAGACGATACTGTATCATATTGTGTTGATACTGTATCATGCGTGGTGATACTGTTTCATTTTGTGGTGATATTGTATCATTCATGGTGATACCATAGAGAAAATATAGCATAAGAAGATAAACCATGGTATTGGTCGTTTATGTTCCAAATTTCAAGCCGATTACTGTCGACTACTGTCTATTATTACTGTTTTGGCCTGTTGAGAGTGCAAGAACGGCACATAATAAGAGATTACCAATGAAATAGTTTCATGAAAAAGAAGTAAGTAAACTATCAGGCTGGGGTTAAAAGTGAAATTTAGAACATAAACGCTCTATACCATGGGATATCTTCTTATGCTATATTTTCTCTATGTCATTACTGAACAAACCATATTGAAAATTTGTTGTGCATATTAATAATGATTACAGATTGTGAAATACATCTGGAGCCTGTTTCATAAAACCCCAGTAATACAGGGCCTGTATTACAGGACTTATAAATTAAAATTTACAATCCTTTAAAATTATGTTTCATAAAAATAATTCTGCACTTGTAAAATCACCTGTAATATGCACCTGTATTACAGTTCCTTTATATGAATTAATGTTTTCATTAGCCAGTGAGCCTAATATAAGATCTGTGGAAAATCTATATTATCAAATTTCTGACGATGGACAGATTGCATTTATGCAGGAAAATAAATTTGTTAATGATAAATAGTTGAGAAATTATAATAACTACTTAACTTACATAACTTATTATAACAGTTATGTTAGTAGTAATGTTTCAAAAAATGTTAATTATCAAAAATATTGTTAATAATTAATTTTCTGAATATTTACAATAACACTTTACTGAGGAAAGCTTAATCTAAACCGTTCATTATATTGATAAGTTTCCTGCATAATTTTGTATGAAATTCTATCCTTGCAAAATTCTTGGCCTACGCATAATAACATAGTCATGTAGTTCACTAGAACTACTACCTTCATCCATTTTGACACGTTGCCTTTAGAACAAAATGTCACTTTTCAAGATTTTACCTACACTTGTATAAGTTTTAGGATGGTCTAAACAATGATAAAATATTCAACAACTTACAGATCCAGTAATACAGGAAGTTTCTTTTTACGAAACACGAAAATGATAATGTCTTGTATTATTTACTTCTACAGGCAAATGACTTGTAAATTGTTTTACAGGGAAAATTGTTTAAGAAACACTAACTTTTAATTTTCACCTGTAATACAGGAACTTTTCCTCTATTACAGGACTTGTAACTTTCATGAAAAAGGCCCCTGGGCCCTGTTTCATAATTGACCGAACGAAGTGAGGTCAAAGATTCAAGTCAACGGTTTGGCATTTCTCTTAATGTTTATATATTTATATGTTGCGCATTTACGGCGAAACGCGGTAATAGATTTTCATGAAATTTGACAGGTATGTTCCTTTTTAAATTGCGCGTCGACGTATATACAAGGTTTTTGGAAATTCTGCATTTCAAGGATGATATAAAAGGAAAAAGGAGCCTCCTTCATACGCCAATATTAGAGTAAAAATCAGACTATAGAATTATTCATCATAAATCAGCTGACAAGTGATTACACAGATGTGTGGAGAAGACAGTCTATTAATGTATTTGTATAAGGTCTATAGTTTCAATCAAAGACATTAAAGAGGTATGCATGCATCTTTAAGCTGGGTTTACACCAAAGTTATTAACAAAATTGTTATAACTTAATCCTTATAGATTCTATTAGATTGAACGGAAGTTGACAAACACATATGTTCATCATGTTTATGATAAGTTATATTCAATCTAATATAATCTAAAAGGATTGAGTTATTAACATTCTTTTAAATAAATTTGGTCTAATCGTAACTTTAAGGTCTTTGGTTTCAATATTTTGTTTTGCAGTCATGGTATTATTATGCGTGCCCATCAGTATCAATATTCTCACATTCGAAAAAACTAATTTAATAGGTGAATAAAAATAAACAAATGAACTAAATAATGCTGGAGAAATTATAATATTTTTGATTCTAAAAATTAATTTTCATCAGATAGAAATATCATCACGGAACTGGATGAATTATATCATATGGAATACAAATTCAAACGTGAACTGAGTTTGTTAACATTTAAAACAGTTGACATCTGGTACTTGTGGATGAGAATACTGCGTGAGGTCTACTGTTCACAGAACTACTAGTACTTATAAGTCACGTAAAACAGGAGAATCACCATTCCAATTACATGCTCAATATAGCCGATAAAATCAGCTGTTCCTGTATTACAGGACTTGTAAGTTTTTATGAAACAGGGGCCTAATTGAACTATTTTATTAGTTTTCACAACTTGATGTGAGCAACGTTTCGTTTGCTCCTATGTATTGGTCCCGAATTTAGGATAACCTAACCAGTAACATCCTATAACCTCTTAACTAGTAGGGGATTGGCTGTCGGGGAGACTCGTTGGCTACGTAGTTCTCTCCTCATAAAACAGCAAATTTTTGTGGTGTAATGTACTACATAAGAATACATTTTATCCAACTTTTATTCAAATTTAGTTTACACAGCTTACATCATTCTTTTCAGAATTAAATTCTCTACAATTTTTATTGCGAAAAATTATTTGTTTACTGGTCATTAAAGAAAGTTATTGGGCATCAAACGTGGAAGTCTGTGTTTTTCTACTTGAATTTTTTGCATATTTTAACTTTTTTCTCAAAAACTACTCACACTACAGCTTCCAGACTAGTTTTATTCAGTTTTTCAGATATTCTTCCATATGAATCCAGCATAAGTTTTTCAAAAACTAGTCCCCAAACAATTCAGCATCGGTGTATTTCACCAGAGGAACTGAATTCCGGGCGAAATCTTTCACCCTGTATAGCTCGCTAATGAAGCGTTCATGGATATATGTTTATAAGAACTTTTTTCTTATTTTTACCTCTACTATCAGGTATTAAATTATTTTACCAAAATTATGAATCATCCTGTATATCACCATTATTCCAACAAAATAATAAATACAAAAGATACCAATCCGCGATATTTTGATTTTCCACAGAATCACTCGCTCACTTTTTACTATCCACAGACGACGAAAGTCTCAGCTGTTTCAGACAAGGATGAATTATCCTTTCAATGTCATTCAGCGAGTTTTCCCAAGGATGAGACCTAGTGCAATCGAATTTTTATATCATAAACCTACCATGCTCCAAATTTCGTGAAAATCGTTAGAGCCGTTTTCGAGATCCGTTGAACATAAATAACCAGATATAAAAATATAAACAGATATACAGAAATTGCTCGTTTAATATAATGGGATATGATATGATATTCATGATAGAGAACAGAGCAGACGACCAAACACAAGCGGTGTCTATACTTGCATATTTAGCGCTAACCTTTCGCTATAAAACAAAGTTAGGCCACAAAGGCGAATCAGCTGATGAAAAATCTTCAAGGTACATGAGTATTTGCTCCAGAGTTAAGGAGCATAAGGTAAGAGTAAAAGGTAAAGCTTATTCATATAAAAATGAGCAAATGCTTATGCTTCTACCTAATGCTCATCAGCAAAACCTTATGCTCCATGCTCACGAGCATATGCTCTGTTTTTACTCATATGGACCCATGTGTATGTGGCTTCAAATAATTCTGAGAAGTTTCCCATGATTTGTATGTTATCATTGTTAGTTGACTTCATTCATACTTTATATTTCCGTTTCCTCTGATTATTTTTATTATTCTGAAATATAGGAGCTTCGATCTAATTGGAACAATAGATCTTTTGAAATAATATACATGGTATTATTTACTACTACGAATGTCGGCTAGCAGTCGGCTAGATTGATGTTTGCGTTTAAATCCAACAATTCTTGGTAATGTATGTTTCATTCAAAATAAGTTTATTCTCAGTCAGTTTGTCACAATTGAGTCGCTTAGTGCCTCAGCTATATGTTTTCAGTTTTTAGGTTTTTGTTGTCAGCAGTCAGCACTATTGTAGAGCTATCCAACACAATAGTCTAGCTCTTTGAAGTAGCGATATTCGACATCAAACTAACGAAAATGAATTGTTATGCAACACAGTATTCAAAGTAATTCTTATGATTGTTCTGCCGGTTTTGGAATTATTGGTGTTCTTTCATCTCATGTTATATTCTGGAGGCAAATACAATACTTATTCTATATGCTGTATACTTATTCTATATGCTATTAATGTACTGAAATCACTTCACTTATATGGGCTTTAATAAAAACAATATAAAAACTTGTAGTACCCTTTAAAAAGTTTCAACTTGAAAATGACCTATGGTCGTTAAAATATTTTCAAGTTTTCAATAAAGGGTAGGCCTACTACAAGTTTTTATATTGTTTTTTATTAATTGATGTACTGTATATATACTGAAAATTAATAAAAGAATTGAAATAGTACGATTTTTCAAACAAACAATAACGTTCTTTGAATGATTATAGAACAATTAAAAAAAATCACTATACATTTCGGGGCTTTTTTCTATCCCGTCTTCAGGTACAAATACGAAATAAATAAACATCAGTATTGACTAATTCAAGAAAAATATTGAAACAATGTTCATAACTCGACAATGATGTTCATTTATTTTCAATCTTCACCTGGAGATGGGAGTAAGTCCTGGAATTTATAGTGCTTTCAATTGATTTTAATGGTTTTATAATATTAGAGATTTATTGTATTTTAAAAATAAATAAAAGGTCTTTTTGAAAAAGCTGTACTATTTCCTCATCTTTGTATTATCTCTATTAGTTATTAACCGAATTATTTATTTATTACCGCCGATGAATAATTGTGATTTTTATAATAATTGCTGACATCTGGTATTACAAAAAACTTTGAAAATTTGAAATCAGAACTTTCCTATCACGATTAATTGCCAAGTTGCCCAAGCCTCGAAGATTGCTGAGTACAAATTGATGTCCCTCGTCAGTGAGACGCTGTCGATACGAACAAGTGTGAACTGAATTGCAATTGGCTGCCAATAGAAATTCGCTCCACTACTTGTAAAAACGCAACTGGCTAGCGTCGCAAATGTGCATCGAGCCTAACGTAACTTTTCACTTGTCCGATACGATTGTCAGACGAACAGTCTTCTAGTAAAAAAAATATAGCACACCATCGATAACCCACCATACAAACCTAACCTGACTTAGCCACTAGTAACTTATACCTTTTACCCAAATTCGAGACATAACTTCAAGAGCAGAGCTTCCAAACTAACGAAGAGCTCCAAAACAATGTCACAGCCTACTTAAACTCATTTTGCGGCAGCATTTTATGAAAAGGGGTTTGACAGGCTGGTCCACGGGTATGACAAATTCCTCAACCTTCACGGCAATTACGTTGGAGCATAATCAGCCTTTTGGTATTACAGCTCGATGTGAGCTTCAGCTTAGAGAAAAAATAGCATAAGGCGGATTTCACACCAAAGCTGGGCCGGGCCGGGCCGAGCGGAATCTGCCTGCGTTCGCACTGAAGCCGATTGCCGATTCGCTCAGTAATACAAATATTGCGCAACTCACTATGTGCGAAGATCGAACTAAACTGAAAGAAGGCAGAATCCGCTTGGCCGAAAACGCTCGAGTTGGGCGTCAAGCAGACTGCACAAATTCTCGGCTCGGTACGGCGTTGATTTGAATGCTCCCGACTAAATCCTGCATAGCTAGCGCGCACGCGGATTCCGCTAGACTCTAATAAAGGATGGCCACTAACGATAGGACATGCATGATGAACATGTGTGTACACACATGTCGTCATACATTGTTCAAGTTAGTCAAACAATTAAAAAATAAAAAAAGATTGGGGAAGAATAATTAAAAAAAAAACAAAGTGAAAAAGGGTAGCTTACCTCTTTGAACCCCCCTGTTGGTTGGGGGAGCTTTGAGTCGAACATCGTACTCATGAATGTGTTGAAAACCAGAATTCACCCACAGTATCCCTGCTTGATGTAGGTGGCGACTAAAAGGGACCCCAAGGCAACTCCATAAGTTGCCTTGCCTTCAAACCCCATGCCTTCATGGATCTGCCCCATTAGGGCAGTTTCGGAGGGACAAAAAGAAAAACCTAAGAGACCAGAGGTGGGTGAATCTCCAGCAACAAATGTGGGTCAAGAGGCTGACCAGGTGCCCTAGAGGCAATTTGGCGACCCCTCCTTCAGCGGAAGGACCTACAAAAAAGCCAGGAGTGGAACTCACGTAGGTCACGAGTTTGTGGGTGGAGAGGCCAAAACTCACCACTGCTCAAAGAAGGGCGGCCATTCAGGCCAGGCAACACTTCTTGGGAGAGGTGAGGCTTTCGACCTGCAGAGTTTTGAAGGGGCAAAAAGAAAAACCCAAGAGACCAGAGATGGGTGAAACTCCAGGCACAAATGTGGATCAAGAGGCTGCGTCAAGGGTGGCCGGGCGCTCTAGAGGCAGCTTAGCCACCCCTTCCTCAGTGGAAGGACCTTCATCGAAGGCCAGGAGTGGAACTCACGTAGGTCGCGAGGACTAATCAGTCTGAAGAGACTGCCAAGAATATCACACTGGATTGCGACAAGCAACCAGGTGATGAATGGGATGTTAGCATAGGGGAAAACTCCTGGTTCTTGTAAAGGACACAGGTATTGGTTTGCCTAACTAATATACTACTTGGGAAGACAATAAGCATCGGTTGACGTGTGGGGTTATTTGAACCTTTGGATCCTTGAATCCGTCCCTTCAAAAATCATAATCATCATACCTGTTTAAAAATTTCAGTCCTGCTTCCACATATTGGTCGAGTCGCTGGCCCAGCCTGGTAAGCTTGGCTGCGTTGGCCCATGGCTGCGTCCACACTGCGTGCCCAATCAAGGCCAGCGGTAGCCAGCGACATATCCATGATAGAAATTGAAAATATCAACTGGAATGAATACGATAAAAATCAATAACAAAATATCACAAAACTGATTAATATTAGCAATTATCAACTGGAATGAATACGATAAAAATCAATAACAAAATATCACAAAACTGATTAATAGTAGCAATTAGGCCTATAGCAAGTCAATCACTCAGAAAAAACAGCAAATGAGACGACAAAGCAGGAAAAAGAACGCATTAGTAGAGAAGTGTGGATGAGTGGTTTGTCAGCACTGGCCTTGGTTGGGCTGGCCTGCGCTCGTAAAAAATCGGAGCGATAGCCAACGAAGGCCAGCGCTGGCAAACCAGCCACCCACACATTGGCCGACGCTGGCCCACGTTGGGCCAATATGTAGGTGCGGCATAATAATATAACATTGAATCAATCAATCAATCAGCAACAGATAATCATGTTGGCACCTGCTTCCAGGAGTAGCATTGAGCAGACAGACTGAGCTTGAATACCAATAATACATCATTATGTCATAAACCATAAGTGTGGCGGACCCAAACCCACTATATTGTCTCCACCTGGACATCAGAAATAAATAGATGAGAACAAAATATGAAATTAAAACATAATAAAAAATAGAAACGAATACAAATTAAAATAGAATATGAAACAAAAATAAATACGAGGAATAATAATAGAGTAAGAAAAAAATATTTGAAAACAAGAAAGAGGATTAATTGACTATTAATTTTAAAAATTTACTTGCGAAAGCTGAACTAACTACACTCACTAGAGTTTTGTAATGTCTGATAAATGTCCCTTGAAGTTTTAATATTTTTTTATAGTCAACTTTTATCCACGAATTAAATAGTAAACAAAATGGAAGAGTGGAAAAGCGTTATTATATTGAGGGACTTTTTGCATGTTTAGGGTGTGTGCACACAGAGAGAGGTCAGCGGTCTGAGCGGTCTGAGGAGGTTTTTATCCATATCCTCTCAAGAACGCTGCAACTTGAAACATCAGGCGTTCTTGGTGAAATGAAATAAAATGAAGATATACTTCAGGAGGCAGAATTACGACTTTTTAGCACTTTCCTTTACTACTCAACCTCGATTCACTTTTGTGCACACACCCTAAATAATGAATCAATATTTTCGTTCCTGTAACATAAATTAAGAGCATTACAAGTTTTCAATAGGAAGCAATACTTTTCATTCAGTAATTAATCTATATTTTATAAGAACTATGAGTCGAAACAAGGTTATCAATATTATATGTGCAGGTTTAGTGAATTTAAAATAAAAAGGCATTTGGTAAAAAATTGATAATGAACATTGAATGATGAAAGTATTAGAGCTGCTCTGAAGAATAGTAATTACAGCTGAATTTCGAGGTACTAGGTCAAAGCTTAGAGTTGAACTTTGGGTTTGTTCATTTACAATGGGTAGTTCCATTGTCAGTCATCATATCAGCAGTGATCATGCTATTTCGCCATTGCTTGCTACAATTTGATTAGTACAAATTGAGTTGATTCGGAACTAGCTGACTGAATCCATGAAGATTTTTTGCCTGTTCTGAAATTTTGGGCATAGCCTATCGCTTACTTTTTGTTTCACATGTCAAAACGTTCAAAGACTGTCAGGAAACATAATATGCTGGCAATGAAGCCAAATACAGCATAGTAAAGAGGATGCAATACAGATATGTATAAACACATTCACACTATACACTGCTCTGCTTTTGACACTTTCACTCCACAACACTACACAACTTGAAAGTTTTTGTCCCCTTCAATTTGCGCAGCTTAAGTGTGTTGTCAAGTAGGAGAACGACCTCTTCATTTTCATGCCGTTGTATCCTGTCTGCATGCTTGCGTGCGAAGCGCCCAATTTCCGATGAGACCAACTCCACCTCCAGATCTATGTGAATCTCGGCGTTTCGGATGGAGCTTGTAGTATCAACGATGTTCCTCAAAACTTTGTTCTGGAACCGTTGAGTAACATTCACATTGCTCTTGCTGGCACAGCCCCACAGCTGTATTCCATACATCCATATGGGTGTCAGGATCTGCTTGTGTTTGAATGAGATGACGATATCCTTTACTAGCCAGAGTTAGGTCTTGTTCGCCTCTGTACCACACCCATCATTCAAATTTAGTTTGATCATTGATGTAAGGTTATGTCAAGTAGCTTTTCTACAAGACAAACCGTCTGAAATAGAATTATTGTATCTTGTATCAATACCACAAAATCTCAAAAGATTTTTACTAGTAGTTCTGTGAACAGTAGACCTCACGCAGTATTCTCATCCACAAGTACCTGATTGAAACTATAGATCTTATGGAGATACAGCAATAGACTGGCTTCTCCACAAATCTGTGTAATCACTCGTCAGCTGATTTATGATAAATAATTCTATAGTCTGATTTTTACTCTAATATTGGCGTATGAAGGAGGCTCCTTTGGATAGATGAATATAATTATAGGTATTATATGTATTACATGCAATTTTTTTGATAATTTAATTTTTTTGATTTTTTTAATTTAAATTTTTTGATGTTTTTCAATATTATATAAATTATATTCTTTTTTTATTTTTAGATATATTTTTTCAAATATACTGTGAAACAACAATACAATAAATATTTAATACAATAAGAATAATTGTATATAATTATGGATACATGAATATAATATATATGATATGTATGGTGGATGCATGCAATATAATTTTTTATATACAATAGCTTAGGAGCAATCTGCTGGTACAGGCGAGAGGCTTGAGGAGGCTGTTGATTTTGGGGCGAGGCTTCAGGAGGCTGTTGATCTTGGGGCGAGGCTTCAGGAGGCTGTTGATAGTGGCGAGAGGCTTTTTGGAGGAGGCTAAAATGTTTTGGAGTTGTATTGGCAGAGATGTTTAATTAATAGATTGGAGCAATTCGGTGAGTTGGAGTACTCAGAGATTCGGGCGCAGTCATTATAATGAGTGAATAAATCAATTCTTACATATAAAAAGTTGATTCTTTCATGAAAAAACTGAATATTGTAAAATGTAAAACGGAATCTTTTAAACTGACAAATTGATAAAAAATAAGTTGAAATGATAATGATGATGATGATGATTGAAAAATAGGAACATTGATAATTAACAAAATGATTAGAGACTAGAGACTTCTCAATAGGCCTACAATAGTCACAAAATTGAATTGATAATTCCTGGTTGAACACAATAAATTCAGGGAAAAATATGTCCTAGTAATTAGTGGAAATGTTGTTACATAGAAATGTTGTTCCTTCCAATCTTATAAAATGTTTTGAAATATTTCCTGCTGTACTGTACAAAGATAGATAAAAATTATGTTATTGATTGATTGATAATGCTTGGTTGACAAAGCTTAGTTGCGGAGAGGATCTTTTTCAACTTTAATTATTTCTAAAAGTATTACTTCTCCATTCTACATAAAAACAAGATTTCCATTATGCTTAATCTGAACAATTGTTCCATCAAAGCTATTCTATCTTTAAGAGTCTACAAAAAAATTCGTGTCCTAGCCCAACGCATGATTAAATAATCAACAAAAACTTTTTTCAACTAAAAATGGTTCTGATAGAAATAAATGTAGAATTTAGAAGGTGAAATAAAAAGTAATGAGGATTTTTTCAGAACGGATTTAGTAGAAAATTGACCAAGTATGCTCCAAGATTAATTCTATTTCATTTAATTGCAGATTGGTAGTTAATTCAATTTTTATTTTATGTTAAGTTAATTCCATTTATTATTCATGGGTGACATGGGAGAGAGTCTCAAAAAATCTAATAAAAAAATGTTAATGTGATTTTGAAATTATAAAAAATTGTTATCTATATAATTAATTTAATATTTAGTTTCTTTTAGCATTAATAAAAGTGTGTAATAGATCATTCATTCATGGGTGACATGGGAGGGGGTCTCAAAAATAGCTAATGAAAAAATAAATGTTTATGTAATTTTAAAATTCTAAAAAATGGTTATTTATATAATTAATTGAATATTTAGTTTCTTTTAGCATTTATAAAAAATAGATTTAAATACCCAGGACCACTAATTTGACATTTATCAACCCAAATGACAGCTTTGGCTAATTCTGGAAAAACTTGGTTTTGATTTAAAATTGATAGTTATTATAGTATGGGAAAAGGTTTCTTCAAGATATAAAAATGAGTTACATTGGATGATTTTCATTTTGTAATGATTTTTTTAAATTGTGTCATTGATGAAATTTTATTGTTCATAATATTCTCCCTAGAAGTACTAGATGCCAGTACTAGATGGAATTGGCATAAAAGACTTAAGACCCTCAAAAACTATGTATCCAATAGAGCAAAGAAACAATTGTATTGAGCCTGTATACATGAAGCGGTGGATAAATTAATGTGAAATAATTTTAGACCTGTATTATCCATTGAAAAGCAGTAATTGGAAATTCACAGATAAAAGCTACCTAGTTGAATTATGTTCATTGAGCAACCTGGAAGGGAATACAACTTTATTTACAAATCAGCTTGTTTTTGAACAAGAAAAAGTTGCACTGAGTTAGCAGTGGTAGAGTTATCTGATTTTTCAAATAATGTTTTGTATGTTGGTTGGAGCAAACAGGATTTATTGTAAACTTTGGTCGACAGCTGAGAGAGTTGCCCTTGACCAGAGTCAACCCTCTGTACAACTCAGCAAACCATAACAAACCCCCAACAGCCACAGCTTGAGCCAACAACTGCCCGACATATTCAGATTATTGACAAGGGACAAAATAATTTGGGGGAGGGGTTCAAAAAAAAATATTGGGTTAGGGGGATTGGTATACTGTATTAGAGGTATTCAGGGGGGTGATATAAATGTGGGGTATTCAGACACTACCTACGTGTTTAAAGAGGTAGTGATTCAGAGTGGGTGGTACAGTACTGCATTTGGGGTATTTAGAGGGTCTTTGGGCTTGGTGTGGGGGGGGAGGACAGATTTATTCATTTTTCATTTTCAAATACTTACCTTTAAATACAAATACCTCAACTGGCCCACACATGTGGCCTCTGCCCCAAGGTGGCCTTGGGCGCCTCAAGACCACCTTCAGGCCTCAGGCTCACAAAATGTGTAGAGCCGATACTTACATCACATTCAACAGTTTCTCATCACAATGATATATCTACCACAACTGGTAGACTAAAACATCCAAAACCCCAATCACCCAAAAACCGTACAGAATTCAATCCTCCACCTTCATAATCATCATGATAATACAGCAACGATCAAACTGTAGAAATCCCTCTCAGAGAATAACATACAAGTCAAGAATGAACCAGCTGCTCCAACCAACATACACGTTTCATCTGTGTAAAAACAATGGATTTGTATGGTACAATGACTGTAACAGGAATTCATCTGAACCTTACTCAATTTTTAAAAGAATCCTCTGTCTTGGCCATCAAAAGATTAGCTTATTTTTTGAGAAAAAAATATTTTGGCTTATCAGACTTATCAGTCACTCAAGTAAACAGAGCTGATATGAGGAAATCTGTCCAGAAATGCTCAATGGTAATTCAACTAGACAATTTATTTTGGACGACTTGAAATTAAACCATTTGACAATTTATTTAAGTTCAACTGGATAATAAATAAAAATTGTGGGCTCTGAAACAACCTTGACCTCCAGAAAAATAAAGCTATAAAAAGTATCTAATGTGAGAAAATAAAATTTCCCCAAATAGTTGAATACCATATATGAATAATTTTAAGATGAAATGGAAAAATAAATATTGAGGGGAGAATTAGGGATAAGTCGAGGTCAAGTCGTGGCCAGTCGGTCAGAGTCAAAGTCAAAAGTCAAGATTGTACCAGAGCCTTCATTTTCTACTTGAATCATTGCCAATTATCTGTGTGAAGTTTGAAGACTTGAAACTGAAATTTAGCTACAAGTGCATCCTGTTCTATTTAATCAATTATATTGTAGGCCTAGTAATACCAAGCTTCCAATTTTGGCCCAATTTTCAATAATTAGAACGCAATAAATTACCCACCTACAGGTACTCAATACATTGTTACAAAAATTTCCAGATAGGCTGGTAACCAAAACGAATGTAATCGAAATCCCCCCAAGATCAGTGATTCTGAATGTGAGAAGATGGAAAGAGGGGAGTTTTTGCCAGAGGCGCCATTGGATACAAATCGAAGACATTCTACACAGAATATTATCTGGAGGTAGGGTTATTATCATTCTATTGCTTTATGGGGTAGGCAATGTTGAATATCTGGACTAATTATAGACATACATGGAGTTGATTAATTTTTATTTAATAATAAGAGATATTCAACTTCTAGGTGGCTGTTAATTTTTGTTTGACTGATTTTTATTTTATTAAATTACATTTATATTTATTGTTTTATTCTGATTATTGTTAATTATTTTTTACATTATTTATTTAATTTTATTGTGAATTTTGAATTATATTTTTGACAAGATGTTGATGCATTTTGTGTATTTGGTTGAATTAATTTGAACTTGAATTGGAGATAAGAAATGATAAGTATTATAATTATTTGCTTCGTGAAATTAGGGGACAATATGTGAGAAAAATAAATATTATATTGAGAATTCACATTTGATTTGAGGTTATTGTTTTTTAAGAAATGTTTTTTTAAAAGTGCTATGAATTGGAAATTTTGGGGCCTAATAATTTCTTTTTATTTATTCATTAGGTACTATTATTACACCATCAATATAAATTGGGCGAGGACATGTTAGGCCTTTTAGTGATGTGTTCTATTTTTATAAATAGAGATAGAGCTGAAAATCGCAAAAAAGTAATATTCTATTCCATTGAACAAATAGAAAATAATTATAGATTCATGAATTGATAAAAATTAAACATTTAAACAATGATCGAGTGAGGTTTGCAGTCTCCCTGTCTGTCCATAAAGCATGATCAATCAATCAACCAATTCTACATTCAATTTAGAAATTAAGAAAATGTAATCACAAATCTTGTAATATAATTTTTTACAATAATAGATTTGAAATTGATGAACTAGCATAACAATAATTTAATAGCTACATATGATATTCAATTGAAATTTGATAATGGTACTAGATTGATAATAATTTATTATTGTAGGCCTAAAATCATCATCATCATAATCATAGAAATGAATGAATGAATAAAAGTATATAAATTTATGATAATAGGTTATATAGTGACTGTGTAGTAAGCGAAGTACATTAACTTTGAGTATAAATTGAATTATTATTAATAAACAATAAAAATGAAATGAATTGATCTTCATCACTCACCCTTCAGACACTGTACCCTTCTCTCCAGAGTACTCCTCACAATTATCTCTCTCTTCTACTCACTTAGATGAAAATATCTTGCATCTCCAGAGCCTCCTCCACTGCTGCGTCCACTTTGGCCACCAGCCTCCTTGGCACCTTACAGGCCTTTAAATTTTCTTTTGTTTTGAGGTTCTGAAAACAAAAATAAAATATTGATTATTTATTTATTTTAACAATCATTATCATATATTGTATTGAATTCATTAAGATTTGCTTTGTTCAGTCATTAAAAATGAGAATTGCTCCATTCTCGTTATGCAGGCTTTGCAAACTCGACTATAAATTGTTAATGGCGGCGATTCCAACCATATTCAATCAAAGCTTGAGCATTTTCCCTCTGCCATCACCATGTGGTTCACCATGAGTTCAATGTTGCTGTATGGAGTCAATTGCTGAAAAGATTATGGAGTAGAGCAGCAGCAAATTTTAAAAAACCATGTGGCACTTCTTGCTGCTGGGTTATCCATTGTGAGAGTCAGGTTATAGAGACAGTATCTTATAAATATCTTATATAGATAGCTCTATCTTTTTCCAACTTCACACAGTTGCCGAATTGTTACCAGACTATGCAAAAATATGAACTACCAAAATATTTCTTCTCAATAATGGAAATTTACTACCAAATTATGGGAAAATATCTCTCCTTGATGAATGGAATATATTTAAGATGGAATTGATCATTATTAGAAAAATCATTAATCAATATCATATCAGATTTACAGGGGGCTATCTACTATGGTGGTGAAAAGAAAAAGTGGCAACAATGACTTCCTATCATTTCCACTGTCTTTATAACATGAATCTCACTATAGTTTCATTTGAATCCAACACATTTAATTCCATTTCAATTGTATATAATAATTAATATTCTTAAATAATTCAATTTTTTTATACAGAACGTTCACCAAGTCACGCACATTCAAATAAACATATTTGTAAAAAGTGGGGTTTTATATTCGTTGTGTGGCTACTGGAAGATAGCATCACTGTTAATAAATGAAAAACATAAATGTGAGTCATTTAATGTGTACAGGTTACAACAGGTAAGCAGTATTGTTTTGTGAAGGATAATGTAAAGCATGCCCTTTATTCCAATAGCAACGAGTGTTCCTTCTTGAACAGTATTTTACCAGAATACAATGCCCCCAGATTTTGTTCCGGTGGGGTTATATGAAGTAATAATGGATAAAGTACATAGTTGTATAAAATTTATAGCACAAAAATTTCATAACATTAGTTCGAAATGTCTGCCATGTTCTTCAATATATGCAAAAATCTATTTTTTACTCTTGTTAACCATTTTATTTTTTTATTTATGAAGTATCCCTAGAAACTAATATTTCTATATCTATATATATATATAACTAATATTTTTAAAAACATCCAAGAAAACCCCATTTGAAAAAATGTAGAGGCATTGAATAGGTTTCTTGTGAAAGACAGTTCGAAAAGGAACACTCCTTGCTCTTGGAAAAACCACATGCTCACATTAACATACTCAACAAAAATAATAATAAAAATAAAACAATACTGTAGACCTTTGGTAACCTGCACACAATAAATGATTTTAAATGTTTATTTCTCATATAAATAGTGATGCTATTTTTTGGTAGACACAAGTAATACAGAGTGGTGCAGAGGAAATGCATGTTTTTCGAACAGCCAGTACTCGTCAATGGGATGGGGTATTGCCCTGGAACGAATGTTGGCAGACGGCCCATACTATACCGTTTCAGTTGCTATGGGCATTGGAATGTACAACATCATGTGTTCGCTGTTAACAAGGTTTTTTTAGAAACAATGAATCTGTAGTCACAGTACAATATTTTTCCGTCAATATTTTAGAGTTGGGCATTGAGGTGCAATGCCTGATCAAAATATTGTACTCTGGTGGGTTGCAGCGTTTAGGAGTACTAGTTCTTTGATGAAAAAGAAACCACCTGGTCTTCCCCATTCCCTGGAAAATGTAGAGTCAGAACGGCAGTTATTACTAGTCCTAGATGATTGAGACGAGGATATGGTATCAGGACTTGATGACACTGACTCCGTCTACATTTTCAGGAGTATGAACTGAACAGGGAAGACCAGGTGGTTTCTTTTACATCAGAGAACTAGTACTCCTGAACGCTGCAACCCATTGAAGTACAGTATTTCGATCGGGCATTGCACCTTGAGGCCCAACTCTAAAATATTGACAAAAAAGCATTGCACTGTGACTACAGATTCATTGTTTCTAAAAAAAAAACTGCTTCACAGCGTTGTACGTTCCAATGCTTATAGCAACTGAAATGGCATAGTATGGGCCGTCTGCCAAAATTCGTTCCAGAGCAATAACCCCCCTCCATCAGCCAGTACTAGCGGTTTGAAAAACATACGTTTCCTCTGCACCACACACTGTATAAACATCCCATTATTCATAGACAGGTTTATTAGGATTTTTGCGACTTAATGAAATTGCGTACTCATATTATTAATAATTCAATATTCAATTTTATCGAATAATATAATTAATCAATATTTTGTGATATTGTTATAACCAAATACTGTCATATTGTAATTACTGCAATATTTACTTAGAAATATGTTGTTACACTTACAGTTTGGATGTAATTTTTCAACATGTCATACGGGGTGTGCTGGGGGTTTGGTGTCCTCTCAAAGGGCACCAAATAAGAGAGGCCCACCCACGAGTGCCTTCCATCCCCCAACCACTGCACATAGAATGTTATTCGGAAAACATCGTTGGAGCACACTGAAAACAAACATGAAGAAAAAATTAAACTTATTCTGCTTATTGTAAAAAACTAGTGAATATGAATACTGTAATAATCTACTCTAGTTACAATCTACATAAGAAATGAATTGAATCTAATGGCTGATTTCCAACTATTTTTTTAAACACTTTTTTTAAAATTATTTAATGATCATGGTCATACAGAAGACCATAGACAAAATATCAAATAAGAATATATCTCAAGGTATAGGGCATTTATGTTAACTCAAACTTAGTAGTACATTTTCTAGAAACTATGTGACGCTCTATAATTTGCTAGTCTCTCATAATGTGCTGTTCTTACACTCTCACCCGGTAAGAAAAGTAATAATAGGTAGTAGTCAACAGTATATAAACAGAACATAAACGACCTATACCATGGGCTATCTTCTTCTTATGCTATATTTCTCTATGATAAGTTTCACTACCTATCATAAAATATTCTGTTTGGCTAGAATTTTATAGAGCTGGAATGTTGTATGAATTGAAATTGGAACAGTTTGAACCTCAAGAAAGCATGTTGGTCCATTAATAATGATGTGATTTTAAATTATTAAAGAGATAGATATAAATGAATAGATCAAAATTCATAAGGCCAATAATAATAATTATTGTTATGCATATAAATATGAATAATTTGTATAATATGTAATATATCATAGCATTTGTATATGAATGACAATAAATGAACAAACAAAACAAGAAATGCAATAGCGGACTATCCGGAGTATTGTTCAAGTAGATAATGTTGATGACTTACTTTTTCTTTTGTAGAATCTCCCATCATTGTCTGTTACAATGTGACAAGGCCAAAAAGGCTGTTTGCCGATTCTTCCCTACATAATATCCCCTAAGACTGAAATTAAAAAACAATTACATTTTCAAACTAAGTAACAACAACTATATATATGTATAATTCTTTAAAACGAGTAGTTATTTCATTTTTTTCACATTTAAATCATCTACTTGATGGGCTAAAATCATACAAACATATAATTACAAAAATTTTTGTCCTCCACATCTCCCCTTACAGCCAAACCATTCCTCCACAATAATGACAAAGTAGCCATTATAATATATATTTATTATACATACATATTATGTATAGTTCTTTATAACAAGTAGTTATTTCAATTTTTTCACATTTAAATGTACATCTACTTAATGGGCTAAAATCATACAAACATAGAATTACAAAAATACTTGGCCTTCATATATTCTTACATCCAAAACTGATATTTACTTATTTATTGATATATATATATATATATATATATATATATATATATATATATATGATATCACATCCAATCCACTCCTCCACAATAATGGCAGTGTACAATTCCTCATAACAAGTAGAAAATTAAAATGAACTGTTACTCTTGGAGCAAAAATGACTTATAATGCATCACTGTTTTTTCTTTATCCAGTGAGTTCATGATAATAAATTGAAATTTAGTGGGCATTTAGGATGCAAGTCCAGCTTGAACTAATTTGAAGAGTTATGACTCATGATATTTCACTGTATTTTTCTATTTTTTGTTACAGTGAGTTCAAGATAATAAATTAAGATTTTGTGAGCATTCATTTTATTCTTATTATTATTTTTTTATTTGTTGGCCTCCCATCACCCCTTACAGCCAACCCGTTCCACCACATGGCGCCAAGTGACTGAATGAGTATGCTTAGGCAAATTTTACAGATCTCATAAGGGTTTGAAATGATGGCCCCATCGATTGATATGGAGATGGGACAGCTATTTGACTCATTTCTGTTCTGCCTGACATATTTCAAGAACTCTTTTGGTGCAGAGAGCAAGGTTAGTTCAGTATTATGAGTCATCAGCATTGGAGTATTGTTTATTGGGAGCGACTTGTTCATACAGGCTTGACATTTGGAGCCTGAGTCTTTGTAAAAATTAGGTTCTTCTTCAGTAAACATGCAACATGTTGTCTCAATGGACACTTTTCACATTGAACAGACTCTTGTCGACCATATATTATTTTGTTACAGCTATTGCATATTTCTTCACTTGGCGCCATTTATTATTATTATTATTCTATTATAATTGAAAATATTACTATTATTATCATCACCTCTATGATGAGCTTATTGCATTTAAGATGGAATACTAACAATTGGGACAATTTTAACTTGTAATTTACTTAACAAGTGAATTATAATTTATCACTGGTATTTTTTTTAGCCAGTGAGTTCATGATAATAAATTGAGATTTAGTGGGCATTTAGGATGCAAGTCCAACATGAACTAATTTAAAGAGTTATGAATCACAATACGGTATGTCACTGTATTTTTTTTTTTGTTACAGTGAGTTCAAGATAATAAATTAAGATTTTGTGAGCATTTTAGATTTTTTTTGAGCAAGTCTAACAATGAAGAAAAATTACTTTTCTATTTATTATGTATTTAATGTAGGCCTACATAATATATTTTCTTAGGATATATTCCTAAAACAAGATAATAATTATTATATGTATGTAATGCCTATACTAACAATAATATAATAACTTAACCTAAGATTTTTTTTGGTTTTAAATCTATATATTTTTTATTTTTAATTTAGGCATTTTTAATATAACTTAACTATTATTATTATTGATAATGATAATAACCTAGCCTATCATTTTTTTAAATTTCAAGTTTTAAATTTTTTTGTTTTATAAAGGCATTTTTTGAATATATCCTAACTAATGATAATAACCCAACTATGATTTTTTTAAATTTCAAGTTTTTTAATTTTTTTGGGTTTATAAAGGATTTTTTTAAATTTATCCTAACTAACTATTACTATTATTAATGATTACCTAAACTATATTTTTTTGTTATTTCAATCATTTTTTAATTTTTTGGGATTTTATATAGGCTTTTATTGAATATATATCCGTACTACCTATTATACCTATCCTAACCTAAACTAGCCTAACATTCCATTTTCACATTAGATTCCATTTTTTATGTAGGCCTACATTAACTATTTTTCTTAATTACATTTTTTTTATTTTTCAAGGATGTGGAGGACGATGAGGAAGAGCCGGCCGGGGATTGAGACCTAGAGGCTGTGGAAGAGGCTGTCGAGGAGGCTGTTGAAGAGGCTGTCGAGGAGGCTGTTGAAGAGGCTGTCGAAAAGGCGGTCGTAGAGGCAAGTGGAGAGGCTTTCCGAAGGAGGCTGAGGTTCTAAATGAGCTGGAGCAAGTGAGAAAGTTTTACTGGAGCAATTTAGTGAGATGGAGTACTCAGAGATTTGGGCACAGTCTTTATTATGATTGAGTGATTCAATCAATTCATAAATATGAACATTTTGATTTTTTGTGAGAAAGTGAATTTTTAAAATACAATTAGGAAAATTAAATTTGGAAAAACAAATTTGAAAATTTTCAAAGGAAAAAACAAAAATATTTCTAGGAGAAAAAGGTTTTGATTTTGAAATGTGGAACGGAATCTATTAAACTGTCAAATAAGGAATAGTTTCAATTGATTTGAAATGATAATGATGATGATTGAAAAATAGAAATACTGGTTATAATATTAACAACTGATTAATAATGATTGAAAATTTTGTTCATAATTATCATACAGAAATAGTATTGCCTAAATTGAAAAAAATGGTCAATTGTTTAATATTTTTTCATTGATTGATGATGCTTGATTGACAGAGCTTAGTTGTGGAGAGGATATTCTTACAAGTTAATTATTTAAAAATCACTCTCTCATTCCACATAAAAATGAATTTTCCATTCTGCTTTATTCCAACGAGAGTTCCAATAAAGCTATTATATATTTTAAGAGTCCTACACCAAAATGATGTCTTAGCCCAATGCTTAGATGATGAACTAATCAACAAAAAATATTTTCAACCAAAAGATGGTTCTGAATAGAAAACTGTAGCATTGAGAGAGAGAGAGAGATTGTGAAACAGGAAGGGATTTGAGCATGAATTATGTTTAGATTTATACTATTGCTATTTCAATAATATTAAATATTTATTTGAATAATATTGTTATTTATTAATAATTCAATAACACTAAGCCTCTGCACTCAGGTTTTT
>NW_024091369.1:0-21037 GCF_014356525.2 Nilaparvata lugens | reverse complement strand
TCATTTGTTGATTTCGACAAAAAAGTAGCTTTCAAGTAATTGATGAACCTTGAAAGAAGTGAATGAAACTTGAAGAGTATTCAATGGTATGTCCTTATACAGGCTGATAAATTTCTTTTACTGTTTCCATTTGTTAGTTTATTTCTTATATTATACTTCATTTTCTTAACTTGAAAATGACCTAAGTTATGGTCGAAACTAGTCGTTGTAATATTTTAAATAATAAAGGGTACTACAACTTTCAATATTGTTTTATTAATTCATAGCGCAGTATAAGATTGAAATTATTCTCTTCAATAACACTATCATTATTTGTATTTCGTAATATTTGTCTGTGATGATAATTTATGCGATGAAATATCAATGATATCCTTATTAGCTCTATCTGAGACAAATTTAATTAAAAAATGGTTTTCGTGCTTTTTCCACACATCGTCGAGGGTAACGCTCTCGGGACCGGGGTTCAGCTCAACACCTCCGATAATGGTTTAATTAAGAAAGGTTTTTAATGCATTCCCGAGCCATCTCAGTTAGTTAGATCTTACAACTCAAGTAATCTATAATTTCTTCGGTATTCGGTTCAATTCTTTTTTTGCCAGTCAATTGAATATAATTAGCAAAACATTGAAAAGAAGTAGAAATTGCTAGTTCTAAGTAATTTTGAAAGAAATCCTAGGATTCAATTCAGCTGTATAATCTTATTTGTATAGCTAAATCCAATGACTAGTTGCTAGTCACTAGATTCTAGTTTTTATCCAATCGGCCCAGTGTATGTTACGTTTCCTCATTACACAAGCAAAAGTAATGAAATGTATTCATCAATTAAGCGAAGGAGCATGATGGTAGAATATCTCGTATATGTTTACATCTAAGTATAATTAAAAATTTAATGAACAATTAAAATTTTAATTGTATCTTGATAAGTCCATGAAGATAGTTTCACTCATGAATTATTTTTTTGATATGCATATTAGCTCTATCTGAGACTATCAAGTGGATTTAATTATGTTAAAGTTAATGTAATTGGAAACTCACATCAACTTATCGTGAACACAATTAAGTTTGTGAATTCTATCGATTGAGCAATTTAGCCTTTTTTATTTGTCAATGATTATAACCAAACTAATGAAATAGTTATGATATCATTATTAGCTCTATATGAGACAAATGAGTTACATCAATTATTAAATGAACGAATGAGTTCTCAGTTTGTATAATTGAATGAATTTCAAATAATTTTTCGGAAGCTTTTTAATCAAAAATATTTTAATAGAATACTGCCTGAATTTGTCCGTGATGATAATCTTAACAGATGAAATATCAATGATAACTTTTATTAGCTCTATCTGAGACAAATGAGATGACTTGATAACTAGTAGCTCTGTGAACAGTAGGTCTCACGCAGTTTTCTCATCCACATGTATCTAGTGTCACCTATTCACTGGCTTCTCCAGACATCTGTGTAAATGCATGCAATGAATAATCCACTTGTCAGCTGATTGATTATGAATGATTCTATAGTCTGATTAATAGAGATATATATATATATATTATATATATATATATATATATATATATATATATATATATATATATATATATAGTGATATCGGATTATGGAGGAAATTCCTTTTCCTTTAATTATTATCCTTGAAATGAAAAATTTCAAAAGACCTTGTGTAAATATTGACGCGCAGTTAAAAAATTAATATTCCTGCCAAATCTTGATAGAATTCTATCAACGCGTTTGGCCGTAAATGCGTTACATACATACAGACAGACGAAAGAAAATCCGAGTTAGAACATAGACCTCACTGCGTTTGGTCAATTATTCAGGATATTTTCCAGAGATTGTACTCTACTCAAATATTGATATTGAATTTTGACAAAATCTCTTCAATATTTCTCTTGCACCATTTGTATGAATTTGTCTATGATGTTAAATGTATATGTGTGAACATTTATGATTATCTCATTAGCTCTATCTGAGACAAATAAATGGTGAAAAAATTGTATTATACATTTTTTTCTTGTAGGGTAAAATTTCAAACCATCTGCTTTTCTTTTCAGGCTCGTACCTATTATTTGTTTGGAATGGACGTTTCTTATCATGGATATATCGTGACCATCAAGGACCTAGTTTCTCATGGCCTCCCAAGGTAAATGTGTTTTCTCATAGAAAAAGTGTGATAATAATTCAAGGGATTCACAATATAAGCTGGCAACACTTGTATGATTAAATATTCTAGTCATTATTTTATTAGTAGTTGAAGGGATGTCCCTCATTTTTAATCACAACCTATGATCTGTAATCACACTACGACCTCTAATATTGAGCTCTTATAATACACGACAAAAGGAGCACGTTGTGAGACCTAGGGTTCGACAGCACAAATCTATTAAAAGCCATAGGTATCAACAGATTCTTCTCTACAATAAATTGCCAAGCAGTGTGAAAAAGTTACCATCGAAAAAATTCAGTAGAGTATTAGGTAACTGGCTGAAAGCAAAAAAGTTCGACTCAACGGAAGAATTTTTGCAATGCGAGGTATCTGATATGGGTTGATGAGAAATGATTGCAATCTTGATGGTATGGTACTGATACACAATGACATAGGCTATTTCAACTAGACTATAAGTATAATGAACTTGTAAATTTTATGATATTTAAATGTAAACTGTTTCAACTATATGTAACTTAAGACAGATGTTGTATTATAATTATTGTATTATAAATAGTTTCATTGTTTGACGATACTTATTGCTTTTTTGTAAAGTTTTTCGGCAAATAAAATTCTTGATTCTTGAGCTCAAGACACGATGTATTCAATTAAAAAGTAGAAACTTCTCAAAAAAAGATAAATCATAAAACTGAATTGAATAAAAAATAGTATTTTATCCCCTGTCCAACTAACTTATCTCGCTGTAATGATGATAATAGACCTAATTGACACTCCATGATTTTGCATGTAATTAGCTCTATCTGATAATTATTTTCCTTACTCGTACAATATGTGATTCTGCTGACAGAAGTCTAATACATTCTCATTATTTTCAGGAGCACTTGGAATGGATTTTGAATTTGTAGAATAGAGTCGAGTGGCTGATGACAATTTTACTGTCGATCTTGAATCTGCAGTCAGGCTACAATTTTGTGAACTTCAAACCTGAATCTCAGACTGAGAATTTTTTCCATATTCAGGTAATTTTCATCCACATTGTTCATATTCCTAAAACAATAGCTACATAACCTCTAGACTGTTTATTCTAAATGAAGGTTTTTCGCAGTTTTGGACGAATGCCTGTTAAAATGTATATTTATATGAATAAATATTTAATTGTATCTCTCATAATATAGCTCATTTTAAATCGTAACTTTTTAAATTTTTGTACCCAAATGCGTTTTAATACACTTATACAAATAAACTTGAACATCAAATATACTAACAAAAAATATACAACATCTAATACCCATGTATTATTAATTCAATAAATAACATTTTCTGCTAATTTGGCATAAAAGTGTTTTTACCTTAGAATTATAATGTATAATATACAGTCAAGATATGTTTTTTTTTTTAATTTTATTAATTTTCTTTTCATTTCTGTAGCCTCTGTTTTTCCAGAACGAAGGGTATTAATTCAACAACCTCTTGAATTTATTTGTGAGTTCATTTCAAATTCATTATAATCAAATTGAAGAACAATAATTTTACATAGGCTATGTCATTTCAATCAGTGTAATTTATTTATTTTATTTTATTTATTTATTCATTTATTGCATAAAACACTATAATCATAATACTATTATGACATTGGAGGAAAAACTAGGCTGAGCTTGTACTATTTCTCTCCAAAAATTTTGATAAAATGTTAATGTTGTCCAAAAGATAAGGTTATGTAGTCACACACTGCTTCGTCACTTGATTTTCGGTCCAAGAATTCAAAAATTGAATTGAAAAATTGAGAATTTTGAAGGTTGATGTTATACTCTAAATGAATCACAGAATGTATCACAATAAATTAAAAACTTTAAAAATATTGCACTTATTTATCAACAGATTCTTCTCTACAATATATTACCAAGCAGTGTGAAAAAGTTACCATCGAAAAAATTCAGTAGAGTTTTAGGTAACTGGCTGAAAGCAAAAACGTTTGACTCAACGGAAGAATTTTTCCTCAGAATAGAATAATATTTAACAGATAACTTTGCAATGAAATTGAAACTATTTAGTTACATTTGAAGCTTCTTCATTTGTTTTTTTCATCAATTATTATTACTTAGATCAATTATTATTATCAACATCTTATGATGTTGTGTTGACAATACTAAGCATAATTGCTTCAAGTTTGAATATTCAGCTGTTTTTCTCTCAAGTTTTGATTTTGCTAAATACATTGAAAACCGAGTAAGCAGTCTGCATAATCTGAAAAATACATAAAGGCTAATTATTCTTGAATAATTTTTATAATTAGAAAGTGTAAATCATAAAAATGTCATTCCAATATTGCAAATTTCAGATTCTAGGCTAAATTAATTCAAGCAAATTTATTTTTCAATGATTAAATGATTGATTTTCTCAATATTAAAATTGTATATTTTGTTGATTAATTATATTTTAAATGGTTAAATACGATCTGGCATCATTGCGGAGGTAGAAAAGGATAGCGCTGTGTGCTTTGTCGAACTATAGACAAGGGTAAAGGAGCACCAATGGTAATCAAATACTGCCATTATAACGTGGACGACCTCACTATAGTGTCAAGTGTAAAATAATAGTCTACTATAAATATCACAACTATTAATAATATAACTACACCTTTTCCAATTTTATTTGAAAAAGTATCAAGTTAATTTGAGAAAGTATCAATTGTATTCGAGAATAGTCACTTGTAATTGAGAGAATGTCAGATGTAGATGAGAATAGTCAATTGTATTTGGGAAGTCATCACATGTAATTGAGAATAGTGAATTCTATTTGAGAAATCTTTAAATGTAAATGAGAAGATATCAATTGAAAATGAGAACATTTTCCAATTGACATGTCGTGACTCTTCTGTAGCCTACAGTACAGGTTTGATTTGAGCAGCAAAGGATACTGTACTACGTACACAGTATTCCAATTACTATCATAGGCTTTGCATGGAGGAAAATTACATTTTCAATGGTGAAAGTATTTCCCCTGTACTGTTTACGAATGATTAATGAGTATCATTTCTATGTATGTATTGGCAACGCGACTTTTGTCTCCAAACATTTTGTGAAACAGCACTTGATGAAGATGAATTCTCTATGTTTACGACGCAATTGAACTTCAATGAATTATCTCGTGATCAATCAATTCGGCAATTCTTCAATGGATTTTGGGGCTTGAAAATAATTTTTATTCAAAAACTAAACGTTTCATTGCAATATTAATATATATTTTATATGAGTACAGTTATGAAAAATATAAGTACTGGAAGTACTGGTTTTTTAAAATCATTTCCCAATTACAACTGGCAACTTCTCGATTTCAAATCGTATGTTCTCAAATTGAAATGATACTTTCTCAAATAAAATTCACTATTCTCAACTACAAGTGATGACTTCTCAAATACAATTGACTATTCTCATTTACATCTGACGTTTTCTCAAATACAAATGACTATTCTCAATTACAATTGATACTTTCTCAAATACAGTTGGAAAAGGTGTAGTGTAAAATAGTATTTTCGTATTATACAGAACTTCTCTATTTTCGTAAAACTCCTGGCTTCTTGTTTCTTAAAATAGATTTATTCAAATTGCATTCCATTATTTAATTATAGAGTATATTGTGATAATCAAACCTGTAGAAACATGTTGAGATTGATATTATAAATTCCAGAAGCAGACAGCATAAACATTCGGTTTGCACCTGGAAGATGTTGAGAATCTTTTTCTGGTTTGAGTTGAAGCTATACCAATGAACACTGTACAGCATTTCGCGAACGTTAGAGCTCTGAAACAGCAGACACTAGAGTTGAATCATACTTATTTAGACAGTCAACAAGCCGTAGGCTATTGTGGGGTCCACGTTATAATGGCAGTATTTGATTGCCATTGGTGTTGACATCCTTGTCTAGCATTCGACAAGGCGCTATCCTTTTCTAGCTCTGCAACGTAGCCAAATCGTTTTTTAACAATGTAGAAGTATAATTAACAAAATAATCAACATCGATTATTATTTAGTATTTGAAAAATATATTTGCTTGACGAATAAAATATAATTGGTTATTTTAAACAAGAATGAACAGTAGTATTACATTAGATATACCGGTATTAGCTATCAACTATAGAAGGCAGTGGCAAGGCAAAATCGGCAACGCTGGTCTCTTATCTTTCTCCACTTCCATTATAACGTGGACCTCACTAGTAGTGGATAGAGTGCTAGCCTATCAGCCCAAATTTGACTAGGTCACTCCCGTGGAATTATAACTATACACTTTTGGTCCAAGCAATAAGGGTTTTCTTCAAATAAGCGAATAGACTTTAACCAGGCACGAGCAAAAACCTATGTGGTCATCATTCAGCAAAAAAATGCAAATAAAGATTTGTGCACATAACTGCAATTCTCATGATGACGCACATCACTGCGATTCGCATGCGGTAACGATTTAAATAATCTAACCACGGGTTAAAAAACTCCCGTCGTTTTAAGTGAATCGCAGCGGTAAACAAAAGGCATGAAGTATGCACATATCGATTCTCTAACCTTTGTTTTCTCAGGGCAAACATGTAAATAATTGTCCTTTTACTTTCCTTGCCCTATTACCATAGGTAAGGAAAGTATTGCTTTCCGAAAAAATTTAAGGTACCCCCATTTTTAAATTTCTATACGTTTCGAGGTCCCCTGAGTCCAAAAAAGTGGTTTTTGGGTATTGGTCTGTATGTGTGTGTGTGTGTGTATGAGTGTATGTGCGTCTGTGTACACGATATCTCATCTCCCAATCAACGGAATAACTTGAAATTTGGAACTTAAGGTCCTTACACTATAAGGATCCGACACGAACAATTTCGATCGAATGCAATTCAAGATGGCGGCTAAAATGGCGAAAATGTCAAAAACAGTGTTTTTCGCAATTTTCTCGAAAACCATCCGCGCATGCGCAGTAAATATTCTTTACGCTCGCAAATCATTCGCGCATGCGCAGAAGAGTTTCTTTACGCTCGCTGATCAGCTGATGGTAAGCAGCTCGCCAAAAGGTCAGATCTTAACCTAAAAAGTCGGAAATTGTAACTCCGCCGATATAAGTAATTTAACAGGTTTGGGCAGTTGTAGAAAAAATGTTGTATGCAATTCGCGCGTAATGCTTCTTTATTGCTCTTGCAAAATTATCACGCTCCGCTTCGCGTCGCGTGATAACTATTTTGCGCGAGCGATAAAGTCGCGCGTTACGCTCTTAATACATAAATAGCTATTTTCAAATTTCAGCACTCATTAAAAGTTCAAAAACGTCAAACAAAGGAACACATTATGTGGATCTTATTGGAAATGTCTTCCTCTTTCCAACTATATACTTAGAATTAGATTCTTGATAGTTTTCTAGTTATTGACGTTTCTCAAAAATCGTTATATCTCGAAAACTAAGGTCGATATGAGAAATTTTACTGGACATTTTTGTTGCAAATTTAATGTAGAATCTATGGTCTTCGGCTGTTACACCTTACGTGATACACTCTGTATATCCTTGTTATACCTCATCAATGAGCATCGAGCCACAGTAGGTGAAGCAGAAAATGTGCAGTAATTCGACAGCCAGTATTAAACAGAATTTCATGCCTTCCACCGTCATCAGTAAGTCCATCTGCGAAAAAGACAATGCGATTCATGATTGCCATAGTATTTGTCATTGCTTGCTCATTTGATACAAAATCAAGACTGTTACTTTTCTTTTCTACCGCCTTCTCTATATTATAGTGAGGTCCACATTATAATGGCAGTGGAGAAAGATAGGAGCACAACGTGCCGATCTTCACTGTCTTGTCAATGCCTTCTATAGACGTTATCTGATACAGGTTTATTAATGTCATATTAATTGTTCATTCTCGTTTAAAATAATTATATTTTATTAAGCAAGGAATTATATTTTTCAATAATTTCATAATGAATATTCATAATTAAGATGAAATATTTTGTTAATAAATTATTAATTCTACATTGTTAAAAACCGATCTGCCAACAGAGCAAAGCGAGAGAGAGATAGCGCTATCAGCTTTGTTGAATGATAGCAATACCATTGCTAATCAAACACTGCCATTATAACTTGGACCTCACTATAGATAGCGGTGATTCAAGTTATCCCACATCTAATATTAATTGTCAATTCTTGTTAATAATGATCAATTATTCTTTTTCAAATATATTTTATTCGTCAAGAAAAAATTTCTATAATTTTATAATAAATTTTCTTAATTGAGATTGAATCTGTCATTATATTTCTACATAATACACAAACAATTTGGCAACGGTACGTAGTTTGAGAAGGATAAAACCATCTACCTTGTCCAATGACCCAAGGGTAGCAGGTAAGGCTTAACTCACACTTACGCGACTCAGGTCGAGAAGAGACTCGACTCTAGTCGAGAGCATGTGTTTTCAAATGGTGACGTCGCGGAGACTAGAGTCGACTGGTCTGAGTGTCACCATTTTGAAACACATGCTCTCGACCTGAGTCGAGTCTCTTCTCGACTTGAGTCGCGTTAGTGCGAGTTGAGCCTAAATGTTTGTTTGTTTGTTTGTTTTTAAAGCTTCCCAGAGACTCTAATCAGAGTATAGGAATTGTCAAAAATTTATAATACATACAGTATTACAAAAGAAGAAGAAAATAATCACACAAAGGAACCCTCTCTACACACAAACTCTTCTGTGGTATAGAATACTCCAAGCATCAAAAAACTTTTTAATTCCTTCTCAAAAACATCGACAATTTTTCAAGTGAGTAGGAAGCTTTCTAATAAATTTAAGGCCCATATATGTAGGTTTTTTCTCAAAAAGAGCTGTTCTGTGATACAGTGAAGCATAGTCTCCTCTATTTCTAGTATTGTATCCATGCGAATCAGCATGGCGTTGCTTGCAACGGTCTTGCTCAGCTACTGTGAGAACTAACTTGAGCGAATCGGAAGTCTTGAAAGCTGAGGGTGTCCATGGCCATTCGCCTACAAAATCTTCCGAAGCTAATATCAGCATGCTGAAATCACCAATCAATGTGGAGAAGGTGAATATTGATAAGCAAAATATGTGTGACTCGAATAGTCCTTACTCACCTGTAAGAGGTGGAGAATTTATTAAGATAGCCACAAAAAATGCTGCCGTGAATACACCTTCATATAGAGGAAATTCCTCATCACCTCGTATGCTACCCTTGGATGAATCTCTTAGAGAAGTTGAGCTTCAGCAGCAAAGAGATAATATTATTGCACATTCTATGAGTCTTCAGATAGAGTTAGAGTCTTGCCGGAAGGAGAAGGATTTCTTATTACAGTCGCTCCAGGAGAAAAAAATTGAGATCGAATTAGCCCTTAGAAATAAAGCATGCTTGGAACAGGAGAATGAATATCTTAGATCGAGAAATACCGAAATGATCACCACAATTGAAGTTCTAGAGGCGGATAATACTCTTATGAGAGCCGAAAATAAATCGCTCAAACTTGAAACAGTAGAACTAAAAAATTTCTATTCACCTGGAGATATCAATGCATCTGTCGACTATGATGACCTAAGACTAGAAAACTCTTTCAATGCTCTTGTCCAAACTGCTAAATCGAGTTTGTCTGAAGTAAGTAAATATAAAGATACAGAGTCTCGAACAAAAAATACTTCTTCCAGTGTTGATAAAACTGAGAAAAAAGATAAGAGAGTGGGACATGATAACGAAAGTATATATGGAGTGAATGATCCACACACAATTAAAAGGCAATCGAGCTCACAAACGAAAGAAAATAATGAAATTAACTCTCATAAGAAATCCATCAATAAAAATAGGATATTGGTATTAGCCGATAGTCATGGAAGGAAAATCTGGAAATTTATTGGTAATAAGCTTCCTAATTATGACGTCCAGGTCTTTTTCAAACCTAATGCTACAATGGAATGGGTAATTGAAGGAGTTGAAAAGCAAATTGAGAATTTTGGTTCAAGTGATTTTCTGATAGTTATGGGTGGCACAAATGACATTGGAGCTCAAACGTCACGAAGTGTAAATAAATTCAAGAAAGTACTTGATATTTTGGTTCCTATGAGTCTCAAAACCAATCTTATCATGACCACCATACCACATCGCTTTGACAGACCTCAACTTAACCAGACAATTGACGAGATAAATGACGCTATTCATAAACACATCAATAGCAGTACAAGGAAAAATTCGAAGAGAATAAGGATGTGTTTTATAAATGAGAGATTGAGGCGAGCAAACTTCACCCGACATGGGCTTCACCTTAATGGATCAGGATACAATATACTGTGTACTAGACTGGCGGAATTGGTTGAGAATAAATCACCATGCAGAAGTGTAGATAAGAAAGAGTCTTTTTTAATGAGGTGGCTGAAGAGGAATGTGAGGGATTGATCTCTTCGAGTAGAGTCTCTCAGTTTGATGAGCTTCCAGAAGAGACTATAGATAAACGCCGAATCGGAGCCTCTTCTTGGCAAGCTCTGATCAACAGACCATGTAGAAAGACTATTAAAGTTATTCACCAAAATGTCAACTGTATTATGAATAAGATGGATAGATTGGACATACTATTGGAAGATGAGTCTCCTGATATCCTGGTCATTACGGAGCATGCTTTGAGAGACTTTGAAATTAAAGACTTAAATCTGAATAATTACACCCTATCATCTTGCTATTGTAGAGACAAAAAAAGAAAGGGAGGAGTAGCAATATTTATTCATAAAATTTCAATGAGTACTTAAAAAATAGTGAGTTTTGCCAGTGTCAAATGCAGAATTATTATGTGTTGAAGGAGATATAGAAGTGACTGGAATAAAGTTAAATCTTTCCTCTCGAAACTTGATTGTGGTTGGAATTTATCGACCCCCAAATGGAGTCTTTGAAACTTTCATTGCTAATCTTGATTCTCTGATGGACAGAATGTCAGTTAGTTCAAATGATTCTATTGTTCTACTTGGGGATATAAACGTGAATTTTCTGTTGGACAGTATTAACGCTCAAGAATCACGGAAATTTTGACTCAGTATGGTCTCTCACACACAATTGACCAGGTAACCAGATTGAAAAGCGGTACATGTATCGATAATATATTTACAAACATTTCTTCTTCACAGTACTCCACTCAGGTAATTCATACTTTCTTATCGGATCATGCTGCCCAATGCATTGACATTTCTGCTGGAGGTACATCTGAAACTGATAAAGCAGAGAGGCCAAACAATAAATTCAAGTCATTGATTAACGATTGCTCAGATGCCAATATTGATCTTCTCAGGCTACATTTATCCAACGAAACATGGAGTAATGTTTATGAGGAATGTGACACAAATGAAAAATTCAATCGATTTCATTCACTCTCCTTCACCACTTTAATGTGTGTTGTCCTCTGAGATCCAAAAAAAACTTCAAGAATAAAAAGAGTGGCATAAAAGGTAACTGGATAACTCAGGAGTTGGAGCAAATGCGCCTATATCTGAACATGGCTACCCAAAGGATGAAGGCAGGACAAGAGGTGGATATGAGTGCAATAAATAGAATTAAAAAACATTATGATGCGGCGGTTGTCACAGCAAAGAAAAACTTTTACGGCGATTTTATTTCTAAATCTGACAACAAATCCAAAAGTTGCTGGAACGTGATCAATAGCTTCAGAGTTGATGGGAGCAGAACTACAAGTCAGTCCGGGATTGCTGAAATTAAAGTTGATGATGAGATGATTAGAAATCCAAGTGAGATAGCAAAGATGTTTAATGAGCATTTTGTGTCAGTGGGAATGCAAACTGAAAGAGAGAGATTGAAAAGCAGTGCTAGAGAAGGATTTGCGAATAGTATGCCTGAACCAAACCATAATATGTTTCTCTCTCAAAAACTTTCGAAAGAATAATCCATATAAGATTAACTAGCTATTTGTTCAAATTCAAGCTTATTCCTTCCTATCAATATGGTTTCGTCAAGGGGAGATCGACTATTAGTAGAGTGAATTCAAGATTTAAGACCCACTTTTTTGCTCGAAATCCCCTCCCCCCTCTCCCCCCTCGTCCATCCCGCCTCCCTTTCCCCCCGCCCGCAGGGTGGGGGGTGTTCTAAAAATAGATTTCCCCTTCCCCCTGCCCAGTGGAGGTGAGGGGGTTGAAAAGAGAGATATATCTTTCTCTCTCTCTCTTTCTAAAAATAGATTTCCCCTTCCCCTTGTCCAGTGGAGGTGAGGGGGTTGAAAAGAGAGAGATATATCTCTTTCTCTCTCTCTCTCTCTCCCCTTCCCCTTGCCCAGGTGAGGGAAAAAATTTTTTCCCTTTTTGGAGGAAAAATTCCCTCTCTATACTGACAGATTAAAGTGAATCCATATTTCTACATCTAATGCTATACTGTCAAATTAAAGTGAATGCTAGATGAGGGAAAAAAATCTCTTTGAGAGGGAAAAATTCCCTTGGTGACAGATTAAAGTGAATCCATATTGCTATACTGTCAAATTAAAGTGAATCCATATTTCTACATCTAATGCTATACTGACAGATTGAAGTGAATCCATATTGCTATACTGACAGATTGAAGTGAATTGAGAAATTCTCTCTCTCTCTCTCACTGACAGATTGAAGTGAATCCATATTGCTATACTAACAAATTGAGGTGAATGCTAGATGAGGGAAAAAAAATCTCTTTGAGAGGGAAAAAATTCTCTACTGCCAAATTAAAGTGAATCCATATTTCTAATGCGCTCTGCTCTCTGCTAGCTTCCTCTCTCCTGCATCAAAAACCGTTACATGAAAAAATGTCTAAATCGATTTATCATCTGTGACATGTGTTTAGCCGTTAAAGTTACTTCACTCTCTCTCACACATCCTTTTACAAGATTTATGTAGAAAACCGATATAGTCAAAAATGTCTAGGGTGAAATTTGAAACTGCAGGTGTTTAAATACTTCACTCTCACGCAAGTGTTTATACAATCAATCATGGTCAAAAATGTCTAGACTGAAATTTGAAACTGTAGGTCTGTACTTCACTCTCTCTCACACAAGTGTTTATACAATCAATCACGGTCAAAAATGTCTAGACTGAAATTTGAAACTGTAGGTCTGTACTTCACTCTCTCTCACACAAGTGTTTATACAATCAATCATGGTCAAAAATGTCTAGGGTGAAATTTGAAACTGTAGGTGTTAAAGTTCACTCTCTCTCACACATCCTTTTACAAGATTTATGTAGAAATCGATATAGTCAAAAATGTCTAGGGTGAAATTTGAAACTGCAGGTGTTTAAATACTTCTCTCTCTCACACAAGTGTTTATACAATCAATCATGGTCAAAAATGTCTAGACTGAAACAACATATCGTTCACTCTCTCTCACACAACTGTTTACAAGATTTTATGTTTTCGGGCCCAATATAAAGTCTTTATATTTGACTAAATCCATTTTTTCTGTAATAATTTGCACTACCTGATTTTCGGAAAGGTAATGTTGTTTGGCCTCAATCCAGTTCATGTGAAAACTTACCTGGGCATATTTGGATACAATGTCGAGTGCAATTCTGTGTATGAATAAATTTAGATACTCAATGAATGGAGCCGAACATTGCAGTCTCATGACAGTACCCTCTTCCAAATTTTTAATTGCCTCAGCTATTTCATCACGAACGCTTTTCACAGCGACTCCCATCTCGTTTTTCTTAATAAAATCTCCTATATCATTTTTAGTTGCATACTTTTCTGCAATTTGCTTAATTAGAATAGCAATAGCATCTTTTGTAATGAACTGTTCAATACCTTCCATAATATTAGCTTTTATTGCACTCGCCATTTCAGATAATCATTTTTCAAACTCTTCCTTTGTTAATGAAGAACTAATCAATTTCTGCAAAGCAGATTCTAAATATTGCTTATCAATTCCCGATGGTTGTGTTTCATTTACTTTAGTAAAAATTTCTGTACTAAGAGTTGTTTTAATTTAGTATTGAGATAGTTTCTGTCCAGCACCTCCAAATTCTTAATTTTATCTGATACGGCTTTTAATTTCTCATCTAAATAAGCTTTATCAACTTTATTGTTGTTAATACTGAGCAACTGAGATGAAATGCTGTCTGTTAAAGTTTTCACTTCTCCTAGAGCAGATTCTAAATTTAGAGTTCTCTCTGCAATAGCTTTATCGATATTAGCACTGAAATTTTGTAATGTACTTAGAATATGTTCTCTTTCAATTATGCTCACTCCAATATTCTTTGTATTTTCCGAAACAAGTTTGGCTATTTGCGAATCTAAATAAAATTTCACAGCTTCGCTGATTCCTTGTTGATTTATCGATTCGATTATCTTCTGTGTTATCGAGTCAATATCACATGTAAGATTAGCAACAGCTCCGCTAGCACTAGCCGTATCAATTCATCCGAATCGATGTAGAGTCATCGTAACACTAAACAATTAATTTTGCTTCTTTTAGCTCTTCAATTATAGACGCGATCTCAATATCATGCCCGGTGTTGCCACTAGCTTTTGAGGAATAGAGTAAATTTAATCTTTCCACTAATTCGTCAAAATTATCAAAGTATTGATAAATTCTATCATGAGAATTATTTTTTGCAAATTTCAATAAACCCCAGCCCTTCTTTTTACTAATTTTTTTACTGGGAAATAACTTTTGAATCATTTGCGATTTAATTCACTGATTTCGTTTAACATAGCCTCTTCGATCTAAATGTATGCCTGTAAGTGTTAAGATTTTTTATACTTATCCAGATCTCTCTGATTATAAAGATTTGAGTTTGGTCTCGCACTGAATAATAACTCAAGTAGACCATGTGTTAAACGAGATCTTTCATTATTAATATCTATATAACCGTTATCGAATATTACTTGCTGATTTCCAATATAATACACGTCATCTTTAGAATTATATGAAATTCCATAACTGATTGAATTATTCAATTTTTCCGCATGAAACGTTTTTAGATATTGTGACAGCACATCATTGTTTCTGCTAGAACCAAGTAAACTGTTTTCAAATTTAGTCGAGCTTAAAAAATTGTCTGTTGAACTCTCATAACTCTGTTCATCCCCCTCCTCATTATCATCAATTTGCATACTCTCCTCTTTTACTTCTTCCTTTTTTGGTTTTACACCAGAGTGTGAGAATTTGTTTTTTCCCAGTTCAATTATGGGCTCTATCAACAGTGAGAGTGTTTTCCTATTGTATTCCTCCAATCGTTTTCAAAATTGACTAAGCTTTTATGCTTCTCTCTAATTACTTTTCTCAATTTCTTAATCTTTTCGATAAAACCAACGTTCTTTCTATTCAGTTTTCTGCTGCTGTATGACAACATGACTGCACAAAGAATTAATCTCTACTGAATGGTAAGAAACGTATCGAGCGAATCTCGGTATTTGCTGCTATTAATTCCACACTCGCTCATAATAGTTAGAAAATTATGAGGTTTACGATTCCAAACTTTATGACAAAGTTTAACGAAATCTTTATAAGAAATATCTCCTCCAACATGATCTCTGTGAATTAATTTCAGACTCAATAAATCTTCCTTGAAGATTATAATCATATTCGCATTGTCCCTAGTGAAATGTTTCTGTGTAGCTCCATAACTCTGAATTAAATATGCAGTGTCAATATTACGATGTCGTCCCATGGTAAAATATTCTCTTATTTGAGGTATGTGATTAAGTTGGAAGTCGTCGAATATGACAAGAGAAAATTGTTGAATTTTGTTCGGTGAGGTATAGATTCCGAATTGCTGTTTATATGAAATTCAATACCCTTCATTTTTGAAAAGACTTTTCTCAAAAACAAGTACTTATCTTGATACTCGCTCTTCGTGTGCAAGTATATAGTTTTAAATCTCAACCCATTCTTTGAAAAAATTAAATTAAATAGTAAATTGGTCTTGCCACACCCTGAAGAGCCTATTATAGGATCCTTGCATTATGTGGTAACAACTTACCATTTTTACACCATGTTGGCATTTCTTTCTCTCTTATAACATTGTCGAAATTTACTATCGGAATCATGTTAGTCACGTGTACAGCATGTGATCTGATAAGGAACTGATAAGTTATCAGAGAGCATCACACCACATGGCTAGACAGACGCTCGCTCCCACTGATAGAAGTTTCTCACTTCAACTGGCCCTCTCTTTCCCGCACCCTCTTCACAAGAATGCATCTGTTGCTTGAGTCTTAGCAAATTACGAAACTACAGATTGAAATGAAAAGCAATGTTTGATGAGGAGCTATTATATTTTCAACGAATGTACATCATGATATTACACTGAATGGAATGTATTTACAATAGATTATTTACAATAAATGTACATGATATTACAATAGATTATTTACAATAAATGTACATGATATTTACAATAGATTACAAAAGATTATTTTTCATCTAATAGTTGATCTTTACTAATATAACTAGGTGTTGAAAACCCAATCCATTTCACTAGCAATCCTTTTTTATCACGTTTTAATATTTTTTCAATCAATACACTTGTCTCTCCGATTCGTTTAATTGTGTTTTTTTAATTTCTTCTGCATAAAACCTACCACTAATTACTTCTCCGTTTAGATCTCGCAAGCTATACGTTACAGGTTGAGAAGGAATATAGAATGAATTACAAAATACTCTGTGCTCCAGTTTATGTTATAAGATTTATCGAAAAGAACCCTTTTCTTTGAGATTCGTACAACATCTCCTAGCTTAAATTTCGGTTTTGAATTTTCAATTTATATCGTCTATTGAATGCAGAATTCAAAGACATTAAAACATGATTACGATCTTTTTCCCCACATCTTAGGTTTCATTCTAATGGATGAATGCATTGTTGCATTATAATCACGAACTAAACTGTCTAGTTGCGATATCCAGTTTTGGTTCCATGTTCAGTTAATATCTATAAATTTTTGCTTTAAGTGTTCTATTAAACCTTTCAACTATGGAGGCTTTCTTATCGGTAAAAACATGATAATGTTTAATACTATATCTATCTAATAACGCTTTAACTTTTGAATTAAAGAATTCTGTTCCCTGATCTGTTTGGAACAGCTTAACTCCCTTATTTTTAGAAATAATTGGCTCGAGAGCGTTAAATACAGATTGGCTTGCCTTGTCTTTTAATGGTACACAATATGCAAATTTTGAAAAACAATTAATAACAGCTAAGATATATTTGTAACCCTTATTAAAACGCGATAAACTCATCATCTCAATGAGATCGGCTTGAAGCAAGTCTTTTTCACTTTTCACTCATATTTGCGAGTGGGATAGTTCACACGTGGCACGCTATGAAGCTCTAAAGCTAGCTTAGATCTAATAATATTCATGATATTTACAACAGTCAAATCAGTGGTGTTGGATGATTGTCACGGGACATACTGAGCAATCAGTTAGAGTGTTGGCACTCTATAATGTCCAAATGGGAGAGTATCAACACCATTCTCAGCAATGTACCTCTTATCATCATAAGGGCTCAAACAGATTTTTGCACATTCAACTGATACATGGTGTGATTATAGGATCTTAACATATTAATTTTTTACATGTTCACTACGTTCAAACAATGATTTCTTATATAAATTAAAATTAAGTTTTTCTTTCACTCCGCTCTGTACACCCTTTGCTATACATTTATTTACAGGTTCTTCATTCTCGTTACATACTAAAAATGAGTAAAGTTTGGATCGAAGTCCAAGAAATCTATGGACAGGTTTTGAGGCGGTCTCATCCTTGAACTTTCCTACAACTTTATTTCTCTCCATGGAAAAGCAAGGGTGGGAAGGTGGATAGTTAGAAGTATCGAAAAGGGTCAAATTTTCTCTAATCAACTGATACACATCTTCGACTTTTAGGTTTAGAAGAAAACTGTCGGTGTCAGTCATACACAGTTCTATACGATCCCACGTATAATTTTTTGTAATTTGCAATAGAAAAAATCGTACATATGGAATTTACTCAACTCCAGTACGGAAAAGCCGGAATAGACAGGCTTGTTCATTTTAAGTTCCAACTTGCGAGAGAAAACCGCGATCACGTTCGGACTAATTATTTGCCAGCGTTACATAGTGGATTTGAAATGTACTTATCTAACCGTTTTTCATCCGTGATAATTTTAACATTCATTTGCTTACGACTACTTTGTATCGTCTTGCCAAATATTAGGTTACAACAGGCCTTAAAGAAGGATATTTCAAATTTATTTTCGCGTTCTGTCTATTCCGGATATTGAAGTCGATGTAGCTTTTCAGCCAGGGAGATTGGGAAAAGCTAATGACGCGATGCACTTTCAATAATTTCAAACCGAGCTGAAGGTAGAGCTTTAAATTGACATAGTGAACAATGTACTTTTCACAGTTGAAAAGTGTGTTCATGAGCTTTTTGGTTCCAGTTTGACCGTTCTCATTTGTTTGGTAGTTCGACAGCAATTCGCGTGGCGGCGTTTGGTGGAGAGGTGCGAGTGGGAAGCTGGCATGCTTATCATGTAACTCTTGAGGGTACTCGAGATCACATTCTATTATATATCCGGTTTCTGAATTGCTGTCCAAATTTGCAAAATCAAGCTTGGAAATTTCTCCTCTGAGAGGAATTTGAAATTTCCACAGGTAAGCTTTGGCTCATAGCTTCCGAGTTAAACTGTTTGCATCGATATAAAGCAGATAATTAGACGGTTTTGAAGGATCGTATTTTCGGGTAGATGTTTGTTATTTGCTTCGCAATAACGTTTCCAATAAATGACACCCCACCCCTCATCCCTGCCTCAAACATAAGATGCATGTCAGGATGAGTAATCAATTCTAGTTCGACTTTAGTGTGTTTCAGCATGCAATTCCAGGTGAAGTGCGCGAGAGAAGAAAATGGGTCACATCAAGCCCGTATGAGCTAAAAAGCGTAGACCTCATGGATTCAAAAACTACCGCTAATAGCATTACGTCCAAACATAAATAAAAATCGTGATATTCACCCAGATTTTTCAGCTTGAATGTTGAGAACACTCTTTGCGCATGCTCATATTCTTCGCGAGACAGAGGTGTATCAGTTAAATCGTTATGAAAACATTCGATGGGAGGAAGCGATGTTTCTCGCGAATTTTCAGGACAGCTCATGTACGAGTAGGGATATACTCCTTTTTTTCAACAAGAGCTGTCTGTGTTCGCGAGGTGGATCATGAAACACCGAAAATAATCGTTTGAACTTCTTTTCCATGTCTGTACTTTCTACCAAATTACGCACCAATACTTCCAAGGATTCAGACATAAACTTGTAGGAATCTAAAAATTTAATTTTGCCTACTGAAAGTGTCAAAAATCTCTCTGACGTATTTGCGATGCAGGAATTTCTTTTTTACATTTACCAGCATTTCAGAATAAAATGTGAATCAAAACCGGAGAAATTATGAAAAACATGATTGTACTCCGAGTTACGAGCTGTTAAATTACAAGAAACATGTGCCGCACACAAGTAATTACCGGTTTCATGCGCGTGGTGACGACATTTAATATCGCTGTCTAAAAACGGTTCAGCACAAAGCCCGCAGTTTACTGAATTTTGAATTCACGCTCTTGACTTTCGGATAAAGCTTGCATCGGAATTCTCGTTTCATATCTCATACAAAATGTTTCCCGAGATCTGTAATTTCCTGAAGAAATTTCTCCATGATTTTTCGTCTAAACTACTCGATCTATGGAGTACAGGTCTGTAGGCGATTTCCCCGTTAACATCTATAACAACAAACAATAGCCGCAGGGAATATGACGCACCCTTTTCTTGTGTAACTACGAGTAATTTCCAGAATCGGAATCATCTGTGATATTAACAACAAAAGTTTCTAAATCCGCGTAAATGGTGTACTTTTTCTTCAACGTCGCGCCTAGTTTCTTGAATTTAATTGTCTCTCCGTGTTTAGGATATGAAACGCGCTGAGATTCAAACTTGGAACAAAGTTCCACATGTTTCAACAAATTTGCATTACCATCACAATTCTTAGTTTTGTCGATGTAAATCTATGGAAACAAAAATTGCAAATGTGTACTTGACCATGATGTTTGAAAGGTGGGAGAGAAGACGCGATAGGCCGTTTTTCCGTTTGCGGTATTTACTAAACAGAAATGAGTTTTTCCTGCATCGCCTTTTTCATTAAAGATTAATTTGGGTGTTTACGAGTGCGGAAAATGCTTGTACGGAAGGGGAAAAACTTTTTGTTGTCATACGCGATGACGTGAATTGCAATGTCCGGATTGAGTATTTCAAATTTCTTAATATCGCGTGTCGTCACCGGGAAATTTACACCTTGCGTATTAGTGTGTGAGCAAACTTGCTCAAATACTTTACAGTCAGTGGTGAGTCCTTTGGCTTCTGATGGAAATACGCGAGCACTGACCATAAAAAGCATTTTTGTCAGAGAGATTTTTCACATTTATAATACATTTTTTGTTTTTCAAAAACTGGGGTTTTGAATGAAACTGGATGTGTATATAGGATTAAATTTATCACGTTCACTCCAGGTATCACAGTTTCAATTTTCTTTAGCACCCATCCACTCCCATGTCTTATGAAATTTTCGAAAGATGAGAGGATTTTTTTCACAGCCAAGAAAATGCTCATTAAAATCTTCATAGTTCTCAAGCACGTTTAGCGCTATGTTGGAGTAACTATGTAGATTTATTAGAGATGAACAGGTCTCACCAACCTGCTTGTCATCCATCACCACTAATTTATACAGCAAAACATTTAAGACTATAACCACTTACATTCCCATCATGGCGTGCCGCATGTTCCCTAATTATATCGAAAACTCCGTTTCGAGCTCTCAAGCACGTTGGGAATGTCAATATCCTCCCAGCCTCG
>NW_024091368.1:0-21136 GCF_014356525.2 Nilaparvata lugens | reverse complement strand
TCGGCAGTGCCAATCAGACGGCCCGTTTTAAGTTTTAGATTTAGGTTATGTTGTTAGGAAACATTGTCACCAATACGTAAGCTATTAAAATGATTTTATTTGCAGTTTCTATAAAAAAATGTAGATGGAGGAAAAATGTTGTGTACATCACGAGTGAAAAATACTTTTTCCTCCACCTACTGTCAAAAGTACTTACTTTACTCCCTGAAACATGATACTAAAGTGTCACTTTTCGCTCTCGGTACTAAAAAACAGAAAAACTCCCTAGGAGTAAAAGTGACTCCATTTAAATAACATGGGAAGCATCTCTATTTTAAAAAACGTACATTTGGAATAGGTCAGAAGGTCTAAGCTCAGATGAGGAAGCATATAGAGTAGTCATTAAACCAACTAAATTCAATACCTCAACCAGACATTTGATCGATATATAAAATTTATGTTTGTATACTGAAATTATTATTATTACAAACTTCATATCACTATACTAAAAAAAATGTATATATTTTTTTATTTTATTCCATGTTATTCAAAATATCAGCCAACGAATATTACTTATTAACTAATCAAATTTGAAACGGGAACTTCATCATAGCTGTAGTTTTGGCTGTCATTGTTGTTACAACTTTAGCCGACAGATAGTGCTGTCGGAGGAGAACTGTGATTACAAGCCAGCTGTTTCTGTTTACTTTTTAGATCATGTTGTAACACATTGTTTGGTCACATACGTTTTTAAAAATTATTTTATTAGCAGTTTTTATAAAAATGTAGGTGGAGGAAAAATGTTGTGTATATCACGACTGAAAAATGTTTTTTCTCCCTCAGGAAAATTGTTGCCCTCGCTTCGCCTCGGGCTTCAAACTTTTCCCTCAGGGAGAAAAAACAGCACTTTTCACTCTAGATATACAAATAACTATTTCTCCCTCAGGAAAATTGTTGCCCTCGGCTTCGCCTCAGGCTTCAAACTTTTTCCTCAGGGAGAAAAAGTCGTACTTTTCACTCTAGATATACAAATAACTATTTCACCATTTATTTTCTTGGAATTTTGTGAAGTGAAGAACTACAAGACTTAACCTATATCGGACTATGTGTAACCTTATTTAAATTTGGAAGAGGAATAGCACAAGGTTACCTTATTTTTTTCTCCCTATCATTTTGATGATGTACTTATTGTATGAATCAATAAAGAATATTTTTTTAAACAATCAAGTGACTTTTATTGGATGTTGTAGCGATTCTGAAACATTTATTTTGAAAGTTTCTAGTTCAATTACTTGTCACTAGATCGCATACGCATCCACTAATGTCAGTCAAGGTATAAATTTATAGACCTTGATGACAGTTCTGCTCTTACCATTATGATCACCACTGACCTTCTAACAAACCCTGATAGACAAGAATTTATATAAATTCTTATAAATTTATAAATATAAATATAAATTTTAGACAATAATAATATAAATCTTGTACCCTTTCAAATTATTTTGTCTATAAAAATAATTTAAGGCTTATCAAGAAATTATGACGTATCCCAGCTGAGAATCCAAATTCTCAAAACTTGTTGCTGGAAATTATCATTTCTTTCCAAATTGTTCTGCGGAAAAGTGAATTATTATTTTTTTCGAATAATAAAGGCTGTTTCCTATCTTGGATATTCCATTTCCTGATTCAAATAATTTCTTCACAACTCCTTCACTCTCTCGCCACTTCAGACCCAAACTCTCTTTCTCTCAGATTTTTTCTCATCATTCCCTCCTTGTTTTCCTAACTGCGAATTAATTCCCTTCATCACACCATCTCTCTCCACAGATATTTTCTTTTATATTATCACATTTCTCTCATTTTCTCTCACTCTCTCTACAAAAAAATTATTGACATACAACACTCACTCCTCCACTTCCTTTTTCACAGTTCCTCGCTCTCTCCTTTTCTCATACTGTTCCTTTCGCTTCAAATTTCGTCCGAAAGTATTAAGTGAGAGAGGAAACAGTCAAATGTGATTTTCATTTGGAAAAGGACAAAATCGTAATTGTTAAAGATTTTTGCCAAGTTGGAAGACAGCGTTCAACTGTCTGCCTGTTGAAGATGTCGATAGCTATTTTCTGCTTTCTTTTACCCTATAAAGGCTTTGCACTAATTTCGAAATGGCATCTCTCTTTCTCTCACCACGCACTTTCTCTTCCTTTCTCTTCTTCCCTTCTCTCTCTCTCTCTGTCTCTTATCATCTCTTTCCCTCCTCACTTCTTTTCTTCTCTCCACTCACTCTCTAATTATTTTTGTCACCTCCATGGAGATTTAGTCACCTCTATGGAATGGGTTATCCATGAAGGTGACATTTACTCATTGTTCATTCCAAGAGAACATCACCATTAAAGTATGTTGATGAATAAACATACAATTTTGTTTATTATAATTTGTTTGAACTACATAATTTCATTGAATTCTAAGTCACCTCCATGGAGATTGAGTCATCTTCATAAAATGTGTTATCCATAAAGGTGACATTTACTCATTGTTCATTCCCAGAGAAACATAACCCTCAAAGTATTAATTTAATGGCTTCAACTTTAATTATTTATTTATATGATTAATTGAATTACGAATTTTGTCTTTAATCTTTCATTTTGATTTGTTTGAGTGAACTCCACTAGTAACTGAAGTTTTGATTATAAAGTTCATTTTATTATTTTTATTTATATGATTAATTGAATTACGAATTTTATCTTTAATCTTCCATTTTTATTTGTTCAAGTGAACTTCACTAGTAACTGAAGTTTTGATTATAAGTTAATTTTATTATTTATTTATATAATTAATTGAATTGCGAATTTTGTCTTCAATCTTCCATTTTGATTTGTTTGAGTGAACTTCACTAGTAACTGAGTTTTGATTATAAAGTTAATTTTATTATTATAGACTTAATTTACTACTATTTTTAATTTATTCATTTCTTTAGCCTATTGAGTTGTCCGAAGCTCATAGATTACCTATTATTGTTGGAAATCCACTCGCCAACCATTTTACAATTTTCGAGATCGTTGATATGGCCTATACTGCACGGCCAATGCCCCGAGATTGATCTTATTATTTTCTGTTTAGATTTAAGAATATTTTTATTTCGAGTTTATCGTGTTGCCACTTGTTCCTCTTTAATTTGTGGAATAATATCGGTGATACTATTGTTGCCATAATATGTCTTTAGATTTGAGAATATTTCTATTTTGAGTATGTCGTGTTGCCACTTGTTCCACTTTAATTTTGTGGGATAAAATCGTTAATAATATTGTTGCCTTATTTTGTGTTGAGATTTAAGAATACTTTTATTTTCATTTTGTTGGGTTGTCACTTGTTCTTTGATTATGTGGAATAAATCGTTGTTAAAATCTTCTTGTCGTCCTCACTGTACTCAACCAGCGTCCTGCACAGTCCAACCCCACCAGAAGAGAATAAAATTCTGGGAGTCATCGACCCCAGCTGATTACAAAATTATCTTTTGTTTTAAATTTGATTCCTATTATCGAATTATCTCCAAGGTATTAATAGAATGATGTTATACTTTATCTATTACGAAATGTTAACATGTATTAATTTTGGCAATAAAAAATACTATTATTATATCTGATTTTCAACGAGATAACTCCATCATCTATCATCACCAAAGAAAATGAACCCTAGAAAATATACAAAGCTAATATCATTACAAGGGATAAATCTCTCTGCTGTAGTTTAAACTGTAAAATAAAACCGAAAAACTGTTAAAATACACAGTATAATTTAAAATTTAAAGTATGATTTAATACTTCTATTATGAATTGTTAACATGTATTAATTTTGGCAATAGAAATTACTATTATTATATCTGATTTTCAACGAGATAACTCCATCATCTATCATCACCAAAGAAAATGAACCCTAGAAAATTTACAATGCTAATGAATTACAAGGGATGAATCTCTCTGTTGTAGTTTAATCTGTAAAAAACCCGAAAAACTGTAAAAATACACGGATACACTGTGTATCCATGTAAATAACCCCAAAACACTCACTCTTTGATGAGAAATGGAGATTGCATATGGAGTAACTTCATCAGCCTCTCTGGAATGAGGATTAATCTCACACCATCTATAATAGACTGCTCATTTTTGTACACGCTTAGGAGTGATCCGTGGTCTAGTGGATAGAGTGCTTGTGTAGCAGCATAGAGATCCCGGGTTCAAGCCCTCTCAATACCAAAAGTTTTTCAACCAGATCACTCCCGTGTTATCGGATGGGCACGTTAACTGTCGGTCCCGGCTGAAGTATGACAGTCGTAAGGCCCATTGACGGCTTAAATCATCATATATTCAGGTGGTGGGACCTCCCACAAGGGACTCCCCACCAACAAAAGCCATACGAATTTACTTTTACTGTACACGCTTATTCTTATAGAGATAATACTCATCAGTCGACATTTTTGACCGTTCAACTATCACCGCATTAAGAAGATTTATATTGCAAATTCAATGGAGAAGGCGATTTAGGTACAGATATGTGTATAAAGGAAAACAGTGGTCGGCTATAAATAATCCTCTTCTGCGATTCTTTTTTACTGAGAAAAGCGGCTCTGAGCGTTTATGAGCCAAACTGGAAGAGGGAAACGGGTTTTTATATGGCGGGGGTTGAAGAGATTATCTCGAGAAACTGTCAAAGTTCGGCTGGGGAGAGAGAGAGAGTGAGGGAGTGTGTGTTAGAGGGAGGGAAAGAGTGAGTGTAAGGGAGCGATTCGGTGAGAACTTGGTCCAACAAAGTAAAATAGGATTTGTTTTGAGTAGTTCGGCATATAAGAGGAAACAAGAACGGCTATTCTGCCGATGAAACGAGGGCTGAAACATTGAACAAGTGTTTTGAACTTTGAGCTCCCACTTGGGTCATGATTATCAGATGACAAATGATGGCGTCTTTAAAGTGGATTATCCGTACTAGAGGCTCTGGAGGCTGTTTGATAGAGTCTAGTTTAGTTTCTAGTATGACATCATGATATTTTTGTTGCCAGTCTACTAAGATTAATAGTATCATTTTGAACAGTATCGGAGGGAGATAATGCATCTTATATTTATATTTATACATTGATACATTGGCTACAATATCATTCTCAATTATGAATGATTGGAAAGGAACAACAGGCTTGAAGTCCAAAACTGTTCCTTTCCCAAATTTGGATAGAAATTGTCCAAAAATAGGTTATGTTTACACTTCACGATTTTTGTCCAATTTGAGTCCAAAATATGTATAAACTAGGAATTTAGAATTTATGAATGATAAATTTTTAATCTTGATATAGAGAGGTACATGTTATAATGGCAGTACTTGATTAACATTGGTGTTGCTATCCTTGCCAATATCCCTGAAATAGGTTATAGTTGGAGGGATTAGAATATTATGTATACTGCTTCTTATTGAAATTGTATTTTGGAATAAATAAATTGATGAATTATTATTTTGACAAAGCCGATAGTGCTATCCTTTTCTACCTCCGCAAAGTTACCTACCTGATCGTTTTTCAACAATGGAGAAAAATAATCAATTATCAAAATGTTCTATCTCAATTACACTAGTAGTTCTGTGAACAGTAGACCTCATGCAGTATTCTCATCCACAAGTACCTGAAACTATAGACCTTATGGAAATACAGCAATAGACTGGATACCACACACATCTGTGTAATCATTTGTCAGCTGATTTATGATGAATAATATTCTATAGTCTGATTTTTACTCTTATCTTGGCGTATGAAGAAGGCTCCTTTTTCCTTCCATATTATCCTTGAAATGCAAAATTTTCAAAAACCTTGTATATACGTCGACGCGCAATTAAAAAAGGAACATACCTGTCAAATTTCATGAAAATCTATCACAGCGTTTCGCCGTAAATGCGCAACATATAAACATATAAACATATAAACATTTAAACATTTAAACATTTAAACATTAAGAGAAATGCCAAACCGTCGACTTGAATCTTAGACCTCACTTCGCTCGGTCAAAAATGTATTATTCAATAAAAAATATGAATAAATAAAACATAAAAAATATATCTTCTTGATGAATAAAATATGATTGATCATATAACAAGAATAACAGATATTCTAACAGAATATATATGAGTATTCAGAATATTCTAACAGAATACAGGTATTCTTCTTTATAACAAGAATAAACAGTATGTTAATACAGTATTATATCAGATATAACGTTATCTGCTATCCTCTAAAGAAGGCGATGGCACAGCAGAGAACGATAAATTCAAATTCAAATTCCCTATTCAACAGAACAAACATAGTATACAACCATTTTGTCGATCGCCTATATGGACCTCAAGGGTCTGTATTTGGGTCGACAAATCAGTAATCGATCAGAGACATTTATACTGGAAGATCGGTAAGATGGAACATTATTTTCGATGCAATATGCAAATAATATAGATCATATTGTAAACTGCAAAAGCCGGTAGAATATAGTATATTTCGCACCTAGAGCAGAAAATAAGATTTTTCTGGCTCGAAATCAGTTTTCAAGTCTGAGGCCGTAGGCTGAGGACTAGAAAAGGTTGAGCCGGAAAAACATTTTTGCCCGTGGTGCGAATGATATTTTTCACCACACTACAGGTATTGCCTACAAAATAAATAAAGAATACTCGTTATCGTACCTATCTCTTGATTTTAGTGGCAGAAGATTTGCAGTCAGGATCTCAGATTCTTTTAAAATTTCACTTGGAATATCACGGGCGTCGTCATCTCAAGCATTTTGAAAATTTGGAATGCGCTAATCAACAATAAATAATTGAAGAAAAATGGTTGCGAAGCAAATGCTGAATTAGTTTGATTTGAAATTCGAACTGAAATAATGGCGACTTCAGATGAAGAAAGTTGACACTCGCCCAATCTAGCGATAATACTTATTAACTACGGACTTCCATGTTAGCGGCTGAAAGAGTACTCTTTCTGGCCTTGGCCGGAAAGAAACCTGTTTCTTACGTCAGAAGAGAGTCGTCTGCAAACAAGGTCTTTCAGATCTAGGGACTGGAAAACAGCTGCTTTCTGTGCAGTGTAGCGAAATAGTTATTTGTGCAACTAGTGCGCAAAGTGACAGTTTGCTGCACCGAAAGAAACGTTTATGCCCAAGCCGTAGGCGAGGGCGGAATGGTTTCTTGAGTGCAGCAGAGGAACTTTGTGCACGTATTTCACATTTAATTTTTCCTACAGTTACCATTGAATATGAAAAGTGGGTAATTATGGATAAAATGATGGCTGAAATCCATCAAATGTTTGTGTGTGTGATGCTGTTATTAATAACAACTTTAAAAATTCATTTAAAAATTAATAATCCAATTGAAGTTGAAAATTCTCAGGTCTCAGCCAAAGTTCTCATCTTGATTCATTCAAGAATCAGAAAAAATACAGATAAAACAAAAAATTGCATTCAAAATACACGCCAACAGCATGGCTGAATGGCTGAACCGACAAGCGCGCGACCTAGCGGGAAGAATCGTACCTAACTTCGTTTCATCCAACTAAAAACATTATTCAGATATTTAGACATGGTTAACTTACTAAATTACCGAAAAATAATATAAGTAAACTAAAAAATATTTATAAAATAACATAGACAACAGAAAATATTTTATTGTAGTATATTCTAATGTTATTTTATTAATTTTATTGACATGGATTTCGAACGGTAATTATTTAACCTGAAAATTCGAATTTCATAATGTGTGTTTGCTACATTTCTCATTGCTTATAGTTGAAATAATTATTACTGTCAATAGAAAATAAACATTATTTATTATTGAATGATGATAAGTTATTATTTAATTATGATTTAGATAAACATTATTCTTGTTTTGGATTTCTAGATTGGGATCTTATATCATAAATAAATGTAGGGTAGCCATTGAAATGATTCTTATCTAAATCTAACCACAGTCATTGTTACCAACATAATTTTTGTTTTCGTGCACTAATCCTCCATATAACCCACCAACTATTTTGTGTTGCCATGTTGCAAATGTGGAGTGCAGGAAAAATTTTTTCGCCACACTTGGATGTAATGAGCTGGTTTACGTGCGTCATATGGAGGCCGAAAGTGATTGTTTTCCGACCAGGCCGGTAAAACTTTACGGCCCTAGGGCTGTAAAATGACCTCGAATAACAGCTGATCGTGTCCGATCTCACAAAAATCATAGAGATAATCTCATAACGACTGTAATAATCTATATAATTATGTATCGTGAATCGCGGTATCATGTCTATAATATATTTTATGAATTACTGTTTCATAATTTAATATTTATTATTGTGTTTTTGATATCAAACAATAGAATACGATGATATCTCCATAGCCTCAACAATATAATGTTGGCTGCATTGTCCATTGTCAGAAAGGTAAGTATCGCAAGTCTTTAAAAGTGAAGAATCGAATTTGAAATCAAAGTACAATAATTGAATCAATATTTAAAAGTGAGGTAGAGTAATAATTGTTTCTTTTTTATTATCGAATTCCACTTCTTAATGCAATACAATCAACAATAATAATAGGAAAATACAGCAGAGATCTAAAGTTTAAGGTAAGCCTACTGGTAAAACTCAGCCTTGACTGAAAAATTCCTAGTAATTTTTCCGTAATTCATTATTAAAACTTTTAGATAATTTTTCTTCAATATCAAACCATATAGAGAAAACATTAGGCCCACTCAAGATTGAATCTTTGAATGTTTTCTCTATGATTTAACTATTTTTAGAGCAATATTTTGTTGTGAAAATGCCGGCAACTGGCTTCAAGTTTGCCGCTATAGGCCTACACTATATTATAGTAGCCTACATACGTTACCTGACTTACAGGCTTCTTCAATCAAAAATATGAAATGGCCGAGAGCGTTAAGGCGTCAGAACTCAAAACTCAATGAATTACAAACATGATGTAGGTTCGAACCTCGGTCAGTGACATTTTTTTTTGTCGATGAATTTCGACTTTTATTAGCTATTTTTTATATTAGTTACCGTAATTTAAATTTCAATCAATTTTTTAGATATATTTTGAGACAAAACTGTGAAATATGCAATTATATTAATTTTTTAATCACATTATTTCAAAATAGTAATGAAAATTCTATTCATCCATCTATCCATGAGATATTGCACCAGGCGCAAAGCGTGAGCTATAAAAATTCAAACAATTATTCGAAATATTAATAGTATAAAAATATTGTCACTATTGTAAATTATTAATTAGTAATATTGAAATTAATTGACAGTGAAAGTTGTCATAACCAAGATTCAAACTATCAAAATAGGATGTTTGAATTTTATTTATTTTTTAATTTCTTATATATTGGGAAGTTTTTTTTTGGTGTGGCGAAAAATAGCGTTCGCACCATGTGCAAAAATGTATTTCCGGCTCTCAATCTTTTCTAGTCCTCGGCCTACGGCCTCGGATTTCGAGCCGGAAATATCTCATTTTCGGCCCTAGGTGCGAAATATACTATTCCCGCACTAGAGCGGAAAAGTGATTCTTTGCGTTCTGTAATCAGTGCAGGAATGGCCACTTTTCAAGGTAACTGTAGGAAAAATTATTTTATTTTACCAATTTTATTTATCAGAAATGCTGTTCTCCTATCCGCCTCCACTTACATTATAACGTGGATCTCACAAAATATTATTCATAACTCCCGAGACCGTGGCAAATTTCTTATTAGAAGTACTCAATTCCTTGATTGTGTCACTCTTTCCATAACAAAAGATACATTGAACACAAAATAAAATACAACTGAAAAATGAAAATACGAGAGTATAAATACTGATAAAAAAAAAACAAGAATACATTTCAAAAGCATAGTTGAGAACAGATCAACATCAGAGTCTTGAAGATTGTCATGAAATGTCGAGGATAATCTCGAGACACTTAATTTCAGGTGAGAGAGAAAAAATGAGAGAAACATTGAGTGGGAATTTATGTGAGGAATTAGGCGCAGAGAAAGTGCAATGTCAGGAGAATTGTGGAAACTCTTCAAGCACCACTACAGCTGTGCAATGGAATTCAATACACGCTTTTCCACCTGCTCGTGCTAATGACGGTCGGCACTTTTCTCTTTTTCCGAGGATGATGATAAAAAGGAAGAGTAAGAGAAAGGAGGAGGAGTGAAAGAGGAGGAAGAGGAGGAGGAGAGATCCAGGATGAATAATAGCGACAAGGCAAGAGCGTCTTTCAAACGTGTCCCCCATCACTCCTTCAAAAAACACTATAGAGATGATGTTTGCTTTCTGCAGACGTCTGTGTGTGTCATTTTTCTGCCGATTTACTTCCCCCCCCCTTTCACTACCCAACCGCAATTCTCACCTCAAATGAATCAGACATACGGTGACCAATTTCGTAGACTTTTCTTCTACTCTACAAGTGCAGTACATTCTGCTTATCACCCTCCTCCTCCTCCAACTTTGCCTTCCCATCCTCCTCCTTCTCCTTCTCACCCTCTTGTTACCATCCCTACTCCTCCTCCTCCTGCTTTTCCACCACCTTCTACTACTTCTCCTCCTCCTCATCTTCTTCTCCTCATACTCCTGCACATGGTCGTTCTTCTTCTTCTCCTCCTCCTCCTCTTCTTCATCCACCTGCTTATCCTCCTCCTCCAACTTCTCCTCCAACTCTTCCTCCACCTCTTCTGTCAAATCCTTCTTCACCACCTCCTCCTCATTCTCATGATTCTCCACCACCTTCTACTCCTCTCCTCCTCCTCATCTTCTTCTTCTCATACTCCTCCACATGGTCGTTCTTCTTCTCCTCCTCCTCCTCCTCCTCCTCCTCCTCCTCCTCTTCCTCCTCCTCTCCATCCATCCGCTCATCCTCATCCTCCAACTCCTCCTCCACCTCTTCTGTCAAATCCTTCTTCAGCACCTCCTCCTCAATCTCATGATTCTCCTCCACCTTCTACTCCTTTTCCTCCTCCTCATCTTCTTCTTCTCATACTCCTCCACATCGTCGTCCTTCTCCTCCTTCTGCTCCTCTTCCTCCTCCTGATCATGCTCGTCCTCCTCTTCTGCCAAATCCTTCTCCACCAACTTCTCCTCCTCTTCCTGATTCTCCATCTCTTCCTACTCCTTCTCCTCCTCCTCATCTTCTTCTCCACCACATCGTCATCCTTCTCCTCCTCCCATTCAATTTCTGGAATTTTAATTAAATCCCACCCTATAACATTTGTTTCATTTTTTTTTTTTCAATTTTATTAGGAAAACATTTTTACATTGTTGGGTCCTGCTAAACCCATTTATCTAATTTTAATTATTATTGCAATATTGTATTCACTATTACTTATTCTAATTTCATTCATTCATCCCATAATTCTAAGATTCAAATCAACTAGTTTTTAACTTATTAAGTAGAGTTTTTTTTGAGCATTACTTCGAGTTATAATTCCCAACAGCTCTAATTCATCACAACCCGGTCGTGTGTTATGGGAAGGATATTTTATATCGTGAATATAAAATACTCGACAATTATTTCACTCGACAATTCGACAATCGAGAATCGACAATTATTTGTTGAAACACCGCCGATTTATGAAGTTACATCACATTATTATATCATCGTTATTCTAATTGCATTCTATATCTATTCTCATTGATTAATTATTTATACTTTGTGAAATTCATTGAATTAGTATTATCGTCATTTAATGTAAGTAAATTAGTGTATAAGCCAGTAAATATTGTAACATTCATAAATAAAGAAATCTAATCTAATCTACTCTAACCTTCCACCTTATCCTCCACATTCTCCTCCTCCTCCTACTCCTACTCCACCTCCTCCTCCTCCTCCCATTCCTCCTTCCGCTCATCCTCCTCCTCGAACTCCTCTTCATCCTCTTTATCCTCTTCACAATCTCCTACCTCTCCTCATCTCTCTCCTCCTCCTACTCCTCCTACTCCTCCACCTCCTCCTACTCCTCCTTATCTTCCAAAACCTTCTCTACCTCCTCCTCCTCCTCTTCCTGATTCTTCACCTCCTCCTGCTCCTTCTCCTCATAGTCCTCCACATCGTCGTCCTTCTCCTCCTCCTGTTCCTCTTCCTCCTCCCGCTCATCTTCCAACTTCTCCTCCTCCTCTGCCAAATCCTTCTCCACCTCCTCCTCCTCCTTTTCCTGTTTCTTCACCATCTCCTCCTCCTCCACATCTTCTCCTCATACTCCTCCTCATCGTCATCCTTCTCCTCCTCCTCTTCCTCATCCTCCTCTTCTTTCTCCTCTTCCTCCTTCCGCTCAACCTTCTCCCGCTCATCCTCCTCCTCCTCCACCTTTACACCGGCTTCTTCTTAAGTGCTACCAGCGCGACAAAAGAATAATAATAAAAAGACGGGGAAGAAATAAGAGGAAAATGAAGAATAAAAAAGTAAGAGATGGACACAAGAGTGCAGCTTAGCAAGGTGGTGTCATTTGTCATCAGGAGCGTCCATTATGGCGACGCAAGGTTGCCCCATTGTGAATCAGGCGTCTCGACGCTATTGCAATGCTTGTATGACGCTCAAGAATCATGCTTAACCTACCCCCCTCCCACTCAACCATCATCACGTGATTAATGTTTTTCTATGTTCGCCTCCACTTCGCTTGTTGCTTCAAGGTAAGCAGTCATACACGTAGAAAGGACTAGTTTCTCTTTGAAAAAAAATTATTATCACAATAACCAATTATTGAAGCCCACCATGAAGCCTGTGTTTTTTTTGTAATTTTGATTGTGTTGTTTTGTATTTTGATTCATTTTATTGACCGAGCGAAGTGAGGTCTAAGATTCAAGTCGACGGTTTCGCATTTCTCTTAATGTTTAAATGTTTGAATGTTTAAATGTTTATATGTTTTTATGTTGCGCATTTACGGCGAAACGCGGTAATAGATTTTCATGAAATTTGACAGGTATGTTCCTTTTTAATTGCGCGTCGACGTATATACAAGGTTTTTGGAAATTTTGCATTTCAAGGATAATATAAAAGGAAAAAGGAGCCTCCTTCATACGTCAATATTAGAGTAAAAATCAGACTATAGAATTATTCATCATAAATCAGCTGACAAGTGATAACACAGATGTGTGGAGAAGCCAGTCTATTGCTGTATTTCCATAAGGTCTACAGTTTCAATCAGGTACTTGTGGATGAGAATACTACGTGAGGTCTACTGTTCACAGAACTACTAGTGTATCTTGTGTTGAATTGAATAGAATTATTGATTGATTGAATTATTCAACTATATTTGTAGAGTAGCGTACATATATACGTATTTTTTTATTTTTTTATTGTATTTTCGATTGTGTTGTTTTGTATTTTGATTTATTCTGTGTATCTTGTGTTGAAATGAATAGAATTATTGATTGATTGAATTATTTAATCTGTTTGGCTTGAGAATGTGCAACACCATCATGAAACGGTCGTCGCCACACCAAAGAATGTGAGTGTTTTTTCCACTTTAAATCTATATAAGAATACAATAGTAATAATTCCAGTGAAAACAGATGGATAATGAATTATTCAATTATATGTAAAGAAGTGTACAGAAGTATAGCTCCACGAAAACGCGCATTTCACTTTCAATTGACTGATGCAGTGCTACGGAAACGTACAATGGAAAAGTGAAAGAATCGTGCTTGTGGCGCATAAGTCTGTACGCACCTTGTTTGTTGGTTCTTATAAATTATTATTGAATGAAAGCGGTTTGAATTATCAAACCACTGATTTATTCAAACAATTTTAGATACTAGTTTCAGTTGTTACATCATTATCAATCCCAATATTAAACTAAAAGTTTAAATAAAAATACTAAGAAATTGTCAAAACCACAGATTTATTGATACTTAGAATGACCTGTTTCAGTTGTTACACCATTGTCAATCTCTAATCAACTGGTTTTTGAGATTGGTAAACTGTTTATCAGAGATTGACAATGGTGTAACAACCGAAACCGGTCTTTCTAACTATCAATAAATCTGTGGTTTTGACAATTTCTTAGTATTTTTATTTAATATGAATTACCACAGTATCAACTTCTAAACTACACAAAAAGTGAAAACTGAAAGCTTAGACATTGAACAACAATTCAACTAAATTGAGATACTGGTCTCGATTGTGTTTATTTAATTTAAATAACATGGAATGATTGTATTATTTCTATTATTTTCAAGGTGTAATATATATTGAAATGAATTTGTTAGAATGGAGAAAAGAATTTAATTATGAAACTACCATAAATATGAAAGCCATTAGAGAATCAAGAATAATAATATTTTAGATATTGATATAAATGTTATACAGTATTTAAGAATTGTTTGTAATGTGCGGTTCAAACTACAGTAACTATATAACCATATAGTTTTATAACAATGGTTCTCATTTGACCATGTAGATACATTGTCAAATATTTTATAGTTATATAACAATGGTTATAAAAACATTTCATTCGCATGGGCTACTTTTTAAATTAATAAAACAATATAAAAATCTTGAAGTACCCTTTATTTTTTAAAAACTTTAAACTAGTTCAACAACTAAAATGAAATATTATATTATCCTATAACCTGACAATGGTGTGATCACCGAAACTAGTTGTTATACTATTTATATTAAGTTTTTAAAAAATAAAGGGTACTTCAAGATTTTTATATTGTTTTATTAACAATAGTTATATAGTTACTGTAGTTCAAACTACTCTTCAGTCAAAACTAGCTTATTTTGTTTAAACTGTTCACAGCCTTCCATAGACCTTATGTCCTTATCTACTATTTATTCGTCTTTATTCAAGTATCCCAGTTGAAATAAATTTTTCAACACTAATCAAAATATTGATACTCCACCATAATGGTCCAAAATGGTTATTAAAGTACTTGGTAGGCCTATAATTTATTATATAATAATATAAGTAAATAATTAATCAATATTGATATAAGATATTTTGTGAAAAATGTCTATAGTGATTCTGTCAAGTGTATGACACGGTACCTACACATCGAACTTAAGGCTGTGCAAAGGCAAAATGAACAAAGTTTAAAAATAAACTTTCTACTAGTGATATTTTTCTAAGTTTTTCGATTTGTATAATATCATAAAGCTATTAAAATGAGAAAGCTTTCTCAGGAAAACATTTTTTTCCCGATCATTACTTTTTGAGAAAAATGTCTATAGTGATTCTGTCAAGTGTATGAACTGATGACACGGTACACATCGAACTTAAGGCTGTGCAAAGGCAAAATGAACAAAGTTTAAAAATAAACTTTCTACTGGTGATATTTTTCAAAGTTTTTTTGTTCAACAATGTGTCAATGACACATCGTTGAACAAAAAACTTTACATTGACATTAAAACTTAACATTGAACAAAAATTGTTGAATTCATCACGTGTACAAGACTCTCTAATAACTAATTATGTTGAACTAATAAATAAATTGATTATCTGTTATCTTCCCGCAGTTCATTATGATGAATTTGAATTTTATCTAACAATGTTGTTGTCTCTTTGGCGGAAATAATATTATTCTAGTATTGTCTCAACGCTTTGATGATAAAAACATACACTTATGAGTCGATTTGATTGATGTTTTTGGCTTGGAATCAATTAATGTGATGCTTCTATTTCATTCCTTTCTCATGTTAGAAACTGTAGTTCAGTTATTGTGATAGTTCAAAAATTATTGATCAACAGTGTTGAAACTTTATGAAGGTGAGTATTGTTCCATTATTTAATTCATACCTGCAATAGAGGTAATGTAATAGATACTGTTAGGTATCGTAGAGATAAGGTATAGATTCAGAATTACAATAGACTATATTGGCAGAAAACAAAATACAATACAATACAATACAATAAATTATTTCCATTAATATACAAATAAACAATCTAATCAATAAAATGTACATAATATTCAAAAATACAATATATAAAATTTACTACAAATAAAATTAATTGCATTTTTTTCGGAAATTAACTTACTCAACTATAGGAAACCCATGTTCTAGAGCAGTGTAGTAGTAATACAATTAAATTTAGAGTGGGGGTGCAAATACATTGGGTAAGTGAGCTCACATATTGTTCGAAATTATGTTTTCTATATTATGTCTTCCAGTTGTTGTGATCCAGTTTTTAACGGCGCATTTAAATTTTCTTGAGTTTTCTATTATCTTGATGTGTACAGGAAGTAAATTGTGGAGTTTTGGTGCTAGGTGGTTGAAGTGTCGTTGGTATGTTGCCTTCCTAGCCACGCTCGTGATAAGTAGGCTTCTATTTCTAGTGTTATGACAGTGGTTTCTATTTTGAAAGCTTTCTGGGTTCTTGTGCAGTCTGCAAATAATTTCTAACAAATACATGTCATAACAAAGTCAAGGAACAATATTGTTATTAAGATCCAATCAGAATTTTGGGTAGAGATGATAAAAATGTCAGATCGGTTTGAGCGATGTTGCCTATACTGTAAGTATGATATAAATAAAAATATAAATCTGTGTACCCTTTTTAAATTATTCCGTCGCGACATGTTTCGGCTATATAAGGTCATTATCAAAACTTGATATTCAAAAGTAGCCCTTTTGATATTCAAAAGTAGCCCTTTTGATATTCAAAAGTAGTATGATATAGCTTCAAATTGCACTTCATTTTCTCATATTTTCGAATAAAAGTGAGATAATCACTAAGCCAACTGTGTCTTTGATCTTCAGAGAAAAATATCATACGTTTTTAGTATACCAATTAGAGCCTGTGAAAGTCAGAGTGGTGTAAGTCATATCAACCTTCTTCTGAGAATTAAAGGTTTTAGTAAAAGCTATTCACTCAATTCCGAAGTGAGAAGGTGATGAATTAATGTTTTCAGGGCCACAGGCATGTATTGTCTCACTAATGACTACTGATTTGACCAAGAAATAATCAATTAACATTTTTGTAGGTGTGTAAATTACATGCACCTATGATGAATAAGATGAACACTATGATGAATATGACTCTCTCACTCACTCTCTCTCTCTTTTGGTAGAGTTAGTGTGGAGGATATTTTTAATATTCTTTCCGAAGAATGGACATTGATATGTCCAAAGCTCCGCCAATTATGTAGATGCATAACAATATAATATCTATAGTTATTATATTACAAATTACTTTTTCATATCATATACAGTTCAATAATTATTTTCTTAGTCTATATTATGTAAATTCATCTATAATTTTGCTGTATTGTAAGCTATTGTATATAAGTGTATAAGCCAGTATATTGTAATCTACATAAATAAAGTACTCAATCAATCAATCAAACAATCTCTCTCTGTTCTCTCTCTGGACAGTTCCTTGAACCATATGACTTACACCACTCTTCTAGTAATAGATTTTTGGTTCTAGAACCCATAACTGAACTTAACTCGGAAATAAAAAAATTGACTTACACGACTCTGACTTTCACAGGCATTAGTCATAATAATTATCCATTGTTTGGCATTGAAATTCTGTGCAATGAAATAAGTAGTACCGTATTTGGTTAAACTTTGATGAACATCCATTATTATATTATTTGGAATTTGTTTCATTCATCAAAATTACGGTAACTTGCGGTAACATCAGAATGTATTGGCTTTCATCAAATTTTCTCCTGTTTCATCTGACGTATGGAATATATTAACTTTACAGTAATGAATTTCTATTTGACATGTGAATTAAGGCAGGATGAATAATGATAGCAAAATACTCCTCATAAAATTACTGAAGGCGAGTCCCACTTTCTCACAACCCACAACACATTTTATATGTCATGAAGGCTAGGCACACACCAGTTAGTCAAGACAAGACAAGACATCATCAAACACAATACTTCACATAGTTGCTTATGGAGAATTGTCTAATTGCAATGACTAATCAGTTTGAGCTGTGTCATAAGCAACTATGTGAAGTATTGTGACTAAACGTGTCTGATCATTTCTTGTCTTGTCTTGACTAACTGGTGGGTGCCTAGCCTTAAGTTTTTTTTCATTTTACACTGTTGTTATGTTTGTGCTGAAAACATTATTTGTGCCCTGTTAAAAATGTTACAATCATGTATAATTTTGACGAAATGAACTCAATTCAATTACATATTATTATATTAGTGTATTATCTTAGAAAGAAGCATTAATGTAATCTTTGTTTTATTTATAAGATTTTATATAGCTAGTGCTTTATATAGTAACTACATCACCCAGTAATTAGTTACTGTAGTGCTTTATATATCTTTGTCGAATGACAACTCCAATATTAATCAATATTGCCATCGTACTGTGTTATATTTGTGCCCTGTTTGAAATCATGTATAATTTTGACGAAATAAACTAAATTCAATTACATTATTATTTAGTTTATTATTTTAGAAAGAAAAAATACTGTAATATTGTATTATTTATTAGATTTTATATAGCTAGTGCTTTATACAGTAACTATATTACCCACTAATATAGTTACTGTAGTGCTTAATATAGCTTTGTCGAATGACAACTACAATATTAATCGAATATTGCCATTGTACTGTGTTATATTTGTGCCCTGTTCAAAATGTTACAATAATATATAATTTTGACGAAATAAACTCAATTCAATTAAAACTCAAAATACATACGAATAGTGAGTTGTGTTTTTTCTGGCTCTAAATTTTGTCAAATTACGCAAAAATGTTCCAATTAATGGTGATTTGAGGGTGATATTTTTGTTTTTTATTCTGTTTTCAACTGTCAAAATTTAAAATTCTTAGTTTTCGTTGATTTTAGTAAGAATGGACTAATTTTAGGAAAGTGAAACCATAACCCTATTTCGGACTTTTAAAAATGTTATCTAAATTTAGGAGAGAAATGTACAAGGAGTATCCTTAGTTTTGCTCTCCCAATCAGTGCTACTTTATAAAAATTATGAATAGATAAATGAAAAAATTTTTTTTTAAATTATTATATTAGTGTATAACTTGGAAAGAAGCATTACTGTAATCTTTGTGTTATTTATTAGATTTAATATAGCTAGTGCTTTATATAGTAACTATATTACCCAGTAATATAGTTACTGTAGTGCTTTATATAGCTTTATCAATGACAACTCCAATAGAGAAAGAATAGAATTCTTTATTGTCATTAAACAGACAGTGCAATAGACAAAATCATCAAGAAACAAAACACATACCGTACAATATTCATACAATAGTCACACTGATAAATACAGAATAAATTGCAATTCACACAAATCAATATGAAGTCTGAACACACAAAGTAATAAGCTTCCACAAAATTTATGAGTAGGTACATGAATAATACTTAAATATATATAGCCTATAATTATTTTAAACAGTGAAATAAGTCAGGACAAAGTATAAGCTTCCACAAAATATATGAGTACATGAATAATACTTAAATATATATAGCCTATAATTATTTTAAACAGTGAAATAAGTCAGGACAAAGAAAGACTCCATAGAGTCTTCATGCCATAGATCATGCCATTCTTGAAGTGGATAATTAAATTGATTTGGCTTTCAGGAACTTGAGCATTATAGATTTAATTTTTCCAAAGGTAACATTTCTAGCATCTAGTGATAACTTATTAAATAATTTTATACTCATATAAATTAGATATAATCAAATACTGCCATTAGAAGGTGGACCTCACTACAGTCGTTCAGACTGGCGGCAGTGATTTTTCTGTATTAAAATAGGAACAGAATATTAAAAATTTTCTAGTGAAAAACAACACTCGTGTTTTTATTCCATGAAAAAAAAATTGTTTATTATCAATACTATAGTTATCTAGTCTGAGGACTAATGAGCTAATTCTTTCCACCCTAACATACTACTTGAAAATTTTAACAGCGAATAACTCATTAGAATAATTCTTACTGATATTGTTTATTTAAGTAATTTGTAGGCCTACACTTCTTGACTGTAGGCTACTATAGAAGCTATATTCACTCAATCACTGCTCTGCTCTTTCACTGGACATTAATTGAACAAGCACTAAACTAGTTCAAACTGTTTCCTCCTTTTGAGCCTCCGCACCAACCCTCCATTGTCTAGCGAAAAAAATATATAATTACTCATTTTGAACGTGTGCCTTTCCTCAAATACACAATGTAATAACTGCATGGATTAACATTAAGAATGACTATAAGCATAGATAAAGGAGCATAAGGAGCTATATTTCTTGTCTCTGCTGTAAGCTTCTTTTAGCTTGTGTTCCTGTATTATTTTATTAAATTCATTTTTAATTAAATAAAAACACTAACTCATCGTCAAACTCTACAGGTTTTATTTATATAGATGTGTGTTTGTATTTCATTATGGAACGGTTCTACAACATCGACAGTGACTCGAGTTTTTAAAAATTCATTCAATTTAACAGTGATTGCATAAAAATGTAAATAAGTTAGGTATCAATTTTATAAAATGTAAATTGATATAAAATATATTAATTATATTAATTATATTGACATAATGTATATATTCCAATTTCCTCAGGTGTTTTTGGTAGAAGGAGACTGAAATATCTTGAAAAATGAGTAATCTGAGAATAGGAGTGCTTGGCGCCGGTATAGTTGGCCTCACAACCGCTGAGGAACTGACGAGGCAGTATCCGTCAGCTGACGTCACAATAATGGCCGACAAATTCAATGTGGAAACCACAAGTGACGGAGCTGCCGGGCTATTCATGTTGGTGTCCAAGTTTAGGGGGCCCACTGAGGAGCTAACAAGGTAATTATCATACAATTGATTCAGGAATGCCCAATTATTTACTTGAATTATAAATATTTCTAAAAGATCTCATATATAATAATGGTACTAAATAAATCCGTAAAGCCATAATATAGAGTGTAGAATATTATGTTCTTCTGCTATTATTATTTATTATCCATTTATTTATATTGATTTATTTGCTGAAGATGATGCCCACATTAGCTCTAGGCTTGTGCATGGTTGATGTGACGGTTGATTAACTTACTATGAAAAACCATATATGGAGTATAGAATATATTCATCTGGTATTATTATTTATTATTCATTTATTATAAGGTACAGTAGTATATTGACTTATTTGCTGAAGATGATGCTCTAGGCTTGTGCGTGGTTAATGTAACGGATGAGAGATG
>NW_024091367.1:0-21540 GCF_014356525.2 Nilaparvata lugens | reverse complement strand
TGTAAGGTAAATATTGATTTATTTGCTGAAGATGATGCCCACATGAGCTCTAGGCTTGTTCTTCTTCTTCTTCTTCTTCTTCTTCTTCTTCTTCTTCTTCTTCTTATTCCACTTTTCTCCTTCTTCTTTCGTATTCCACTTCTTCTTCTTCTTCTACTTCCTATTTCTCCTACTTCCTCCTTTTCTTATCTTCTTCTTTATGCCTTCTTCTCCTTCTTCTCTCCACCGTCTCTTACTCCTCCACAACCTACTCCAACATCTCCTCCCCCTCACCTACTCACCCATCCTCTTTCTCCTCCTTCTCCTTCTCCTCCTCATCAACCTCTTTCTCCTTCTCTTTCTTATACTTCTCCTTTTCTCTTCAACCTTCTCTTCTCCAGTCATCATTTCAGAGTTATTAGAAGCCCACTTCAGATGTCATAAATGAATGATCATCGATATCACAAAATGTTTTATTATAAAAAACTGAAGAATGAATGTGAAAATTAGTGTGAAATGCATAAAAAATGGATGTAAAATGAATGTTGAATGAAAAAGACTAAGAAATTGTCAAAAAAACACAGATCCAACTGAGTTTATCAGAGATTGACAATGGTGTAATAACCGAAGCCGGTCTTTCTAAGTATCAATAAATCTGTGTTTTTTTGACAATCTCTTAGTCTTTTTCATTCAATGTAAATAATAACTACAATATCAACTTTCAACTACACAAAGAATCTGGTGTGGTACACTCACACAACTTTTCTTGCTCATTGATCTATAAGCCTCATTCTTAAAAGAGGATAATCTAGGGGAATAACATTATGCCGATTGGCGGCTAAATAATTAAAACTATGATTATACTATTGTTTTTTAAATTAAATTAAATTCGTATGGCTTTTGTTGGTGGGGAGTCCCTTGCGGGAAGGTCCCACCGCCTGAATATATAATTTAAGCCGTCAATGGCCTTACGACTGTCATACTTCAGCCGGGACCGACAGTTTAACGTGCCCATCCGATAACACGGGAGTGATTTGGTTAAAGAACTTTTTGTATTGAGAGGGTTTGAACCCGGGATCTCTTTTATACTATTTTATATACTATTTTTTTTTTATACTATTGTTATTGTTTTCAGAGTACATTTTCCTTTGTTCGAATTATGAAATTTGAAGATTTTTTAAAAGTTGTCAAAACAGTTGTTCTACAAATAAAATATCGACATGTATTTTTTGAATAAACTGCTCTACCTACCTACTTCACGCACGAGAAGGAGGTTACAAAGTGAATTTCTCAGGGATGGGGTGGACCCCCTGTTAGTTTCTCAGGGAGGAGACTCATGCCGTTAATAGAGCTGATATATAACTATACAGGGTATGAATTTGAGAAAAATCGTTCAAGTCATTTCTGAGAAAATCGTTATAGGAATTTAACAAAATTCATTCTTCTCAGAAATATTACGGAGCTCCTGCAATTTCTCCAGAAATGAGACTCATGTCAGTTGATAGGGCTTATAAATAGCTATTTAGGGTATAAATTTGAAGAAAATCATTAGAGCCGTTTTCGAGAAAACCGTGAAAAATATGGTTTTTTAGCCATTATCCGCCATTTTGTATTGAATTTTATTGAATTTCTTATTGTCGGATCCTCATGGTAGAAGGACCTCAAGTTTAAAATCTCAAGTCAATCGGTTAATTAGGAATGGAGTTATCGTGTTCACAGACACACACACACACACACACACACACACACACACACACACAGACCAACACCCAAAAATCATGTTTTTTTGGACTTAGGGGACCTTGACATACGTTTCAAAGAAAACGTGGAATTAGGGTACCTTGATTTTTTTTGGAAAGCAATACTTTCCTTACCTATGGTAATAGGGCAAGGAAAGTAAAAATGAATAATGAATGATCAATGAATGAAAAATGGATAATGAATGAATGAATGCATTACCTGTCATGAATTAAGAATGAATAATGAAAAAATCTGGTGTGGCGCACTCACACAACTTTCCTTGCCGTTATGAAAATTGATCACCTGACGCTAGTGTTCCCGCGCATCTCAAGTCTACTATTCAAAGATTTGAGCCAGCTGGTGACAGGGCAATAACGCTGGAGACACACATGAGGTCTGCTATCTTTTCATAGTGAATGATTCAATAGAATCAACAATAATTTGCAATTGAATAATCACATTTTCTCGAATTTGAAGCTTATTTTCAATTTTAGGTGAAAATGTTACTGAACATTAATTGTAGAGATTTTCATGCTCAATCTACTCCACTCGATTTTTTTTGTTTCAATTGTATCTGAAGCCTGATAATTGAGAATCTATCTGCATTGATGGGGCAGAGCTTCTGAAATTTTTACAGATATGGGACTTTTGGCAGTTGATAGAGCTTATCGATGACTATTCTAGGTATGAATTTGATCAAAATCGTTGGAGCCGTTTCCGAGAAAATCACGAAAAACCTTGTTTTTGACAACATTTTCGCCGTTTTAGCCGCCATCTTGAATTGCATTTGAACGAAATTGTTCGTGTCGGATCCTTATAGTGAAAGGACCTTGAGTTCCAAATTTCAAGTCATTCCGTTAATTGGGAGATGAGATATCGTGTACACAGACGCACATACACTCATACACACACACACACACACATACAGACCATTACCCAAAAACCACTTTTTTGGACTCAGGGGACCTTGAAACGTATAGAGATTAAGAAATTGGGGTACCTTAATTTTTTTCGGAAAGCAATACTTTCCTTACCTATGGTAATAGGGCAAGGAAAGTAAAAAATGGATAATGAATGAATGAATGCATTACCTGTCGTGAATGAAGAATGAATAATGGAAAAATGGATATAAATTGAATGCAATGTGAATGGAAAATGGATGATGAATGAATGGAGAATGAATAAAGAATGAATGAATGAAAAATGGATAATGAATGAATGAATGCATTACCTGTCGTGAATGAAGAATGAATAATGTAAAAATGGATATAAAGTGAATGCAATGTGAATTAAAAATGGATGATGAATGAATGGAGCATGAATAAAGAATGAATGAATGAATCACCTGTCGACAGCTATAGCCACTAGATGTAGTATGGAGGCAGTACAGCATAATACGTCACTTGAAGTCCACATGTCACACAGCTCCGGGCCAAGGATCCATCCCCTGCTTATCTGAAACAAAAATTATCGAGATTTAATCAATCTTCAAGTAATCAAACAATTCTTTAAAACATACATGAGCATTTACATGATTACGTCATGAAAAAATCTGGTGTGGCGCACTCACACAACTTTCCTTGCTCATATTTGAAACTACGATCAGACTTTTGTATATGTGGATAATTATATAATTGTTTTCAGAGTACTTTTTCCTTTGTGTAAATTGTGGAATTCGATGATTTTTTCAAAAGTCGTCAAAACAGCTGTTCCACAGATGAAATATCTCGACTATGTTTTCTTTTTATGAACTGCTCTACCTACCTACCTCATGCACGAGAAGGAGGTTACAAAGTCCATTTCTCAAGGATGGGGTGGACCCACCATTAGTTTCTCAGAAAGGAGACTCATGCCAGTTAATAGAGCTGATAAATAACTATACAGAGTATGAATTTGAAAAAAATCGGTCAAGTTATTTTGAGAAAATCGTGAAAAACATGTTTTTTTTAGTAATTATCCGCCATTTTTCTCAAGTATATTACGGAGCTCCTGCAATTTTCTCAGGAATGAGACTCATGTCAGTTGATATGGCTTATAAATAGCTATCCATGGTATGAATTTAAAGGAAATCGTTAGAGCCGTTTTCGAGAAAACCGTGAATAACATGGTTTTTTAGTGATTATCCGCCATTTTTCACAAGAATATTACGGAGCTCCTGCAATTTTCTCAGAAATGAGACTAATGTCAGTTGATAGGGCTTATGAATAGCTATCCATGGTATAAATTTGAAGCAAATCGTTAGAGCCGTTTTCGAGAAAACCGTGAAAAACATGGTTTTTTAGTAATTATCTGCCATTTTTCCGCCATTTTGGATTCAGTTTTATTGAATTTCTTATTTTCAGATCCTCATGGTATAAGGACCTTAAGTTTAAAATTTCAAGTCAATCGGTTGATTGGGAATGGAGTTATCGTGTTCACAGACATACACACATACATACACACACACACAGACCAACACCCAAAAATCATGTTTTTGGACTCAGGGGACCTTGAAACGTATAGAAAACTTGAAATTAGGGTACCTTAATTTTTTTTGGAAAGCAATACTTTCCTTACCCTACGTAGTAGGGCAAGGAAAGTAAAAATCTGGTGTGGCGCACTCACACAACTTTCCTTGCCGTTATGAAAATTGATCAACTGGTGCTAAAGTTCCCGCGCATCTCAAGTCTACTTTTCTAAGATCTGAGCCAGCTGGTGACAGGACAATAACGGTAGATATACACGAGATCTGCGATCTCTTCATAGTGAATGGTTTAATAGAACCAACAGTTGCTAACAGTTTGCAATTGAATAATTTTATTTTCTCGAATTTCGAGCTTATTTTCAATTTTAGGTGAAAATGTTACCGAACATTAATTGTGAGGTTTTTATGCTCAATCTTCTCCACTTGGAATTTTTGTTTAAATTGTATCTGAAGCCTGATAATTGGGATTCTAAAATCAAACTTTGAGTAGGTGGGCGGAGCTACTGAAATTCTTACAGATATGAGACTAGTGGCAGTTGATAGAGCTCTTCAATGACTTTTTTAGGTATAAATTTGATCAAAATCGTTGGAGCCGTTTTTTAGAAAGTCGCGAAAAACCCTGTTTTTGACAACATTTTTGCTAGTTCAGCCGCCGTCTCAAATTAAATTTGATCGAAATTGTTCGTGTCGATCCTTATGGGGGTCCAATCTTCGATCCTGAAGTTCCAAATTTCATTCATTCCGTTAATTAAGAGATGACATCACAGAAGAGAAGAGATGTGTACACAGACGCTCATACACTCATACACACGCAAACACACACACACACACACACACACACACACACACACACACACACACACACATACAGACCAATACCCAAAAACCACTTTTTTGGACTCAGGGGACCTTGAAACGTATGGGAATATAAAAATTGGGGTACCTTAATTTTTTTCGGAAAGCAATACTTTCCTTACCTATGGTAATAGGGCAAGCAAAGTAAAAATCAGAACAACGTTGCTGATCCTCCTGTCTTGTCAATGCCTTCTATAGACGGTAGTTGATACAGGTTTATTGATGTCATATTAACTGTTCATTCTTGTTCAGAATAATCAATTCCATTTCATCAAGCAAAAAATTATATTTTTTCCAATAATTTCATAATGAATTCCCATGATTAGGATGAAATATATTTTCATTCAATTATCAGTTTCAGATAGTAAAAGATGACCTGTCAACAGAACAAAACAAGAGAGGGATAGAGCTATCCGCTTTGTTGACTGATAGACAAGGAAAGCGATGCAATTATTGCTAATCAAACACTGTGATATTAAGGTGCGTACAGATTTACGCGCCACGAACATGAGAAATTCATTTTTAATCAGCTGATACCAAGCTTTTTATATCTGTATCTTACCGTTTCTGTAAAAATACAGATATAATCAGCTGATTGAAAGTGAATTGCTCATGTTCGCGGCGCATATATCTGTACGCACCTTAACGTGCACCTCACTATAGACGTTATCAATATCCAAAATGAAAAGCCTAATGAGAATACCAAAAGCCTAAAGAAGAAGAAGAAGATGGAGAAGAAGAAGAAGTTGAATAAGAAGAAGAAGAAAAAAAGAAGAAGAAGAAGAAGAAGAAGAAGAAGAAGAAGAAGAAGAAGAAGAAGAAGCAGAAGAGTGAAAATATCCGGACGAGATTGATGCATAATGCAAATCGTGGTACTTTGAGAGACCATCCTGAAATCTGTAACTGGAGGCGTTTTGGAGTTTTGTAAAAAGGGAGATGTTCTCGGATAGGATGGGATAGAGACTAGAGCGTAACTGAAATATGCACCGAATTTTAGCTCAGCCTCCATAATGAGTGAAGCGAGCCTAGCAGACCGTGACCAGTCACTTAGTAATTGTGCAAGAGTAAGGGAGAGCGTGTTTGACAGGGGGATAGAGAGAGAGAGAGTGAGAGAGAGTGACAGGGAGAGAGAGAGAGAGAGAGAGAGAGAGAGAGGGAGAGAGAGAGAGAGAGAGAGAAAGAGAGAGAGTGAGTGACTTCTAGGTGAATAGAATGAGGGAGACAGACAGAGAAGAGAATCAGGTAGTGAGAGAGAGATTGATTGATTGAGTACTTCATTTATGTGGATTACAATATATACTGGCTTATACACTTATATACAATAGCTTGCAGTACAGCAACATTATAGGTGAATTTACATAATATAGACTAAGAACAGTATATTTGGCTCCTAGAGCAGAAAATTAGACTTTTCTGGCTCGAAATCGGTTTTCAAGTCTGAGGCCGTAGGCCGAGCACAAAAAAAGATTGAGAGCCGGAATAGCTATTTATGTATTAAGAGCGAAATGCGCGACTCTATCGCTCACGGGAAACAGTTATCACGCGATGCAAAGCGGAGCGTTATAATTTTGCAAGAGTTATAAAGAAGCATTACGTGCGAATTACATACAAAAAATTTTCTACAACTGCCCAAACCTGTTCAATTACTTATATCGGCGGAGTTACAATTACCGACTTTTTAGGCTAAGATCTGACTTTTTGGCGAGCTGCTTACAATCATTAGAAAGCTTACAATCTTAAAGCTGATTAGGGAGCGTAAAGAAACTCCTCTGCGCATGCGCAAATGATTCAGGAGCGTAAAGTAAATCTACTGTGCATGCGCGGATGGTTAGCGAGCAAAAAAGTAGAATCTCCTCAGAAATAAGTTTTACAAGGAGAATTGAGTGTGTTAATTCTTTCTTTATGCGCAGTTGTAGAAAATAGTATATTTTGCATCTAGAGCAGAAAATGAGATTTTTCCGGCTCGAAATCGGTTTTCAAGTCCGAGGCCATAGGCTGAGGACTAGAAAAGATTGAGAGCCAGAAAAACATTTTTGCCCGTGGTGCGAACGATATTTTTTGTCACACTACAGGTATTGCTGACAAAATAGATGAAGAATACAAGATAAACAATACTCGTAAAGTTATTGTACCTATCTCTTGATTTTAGTGGTGGAAGATTTGCAGTCAGGATTTCAGATTTTTCTAAAATCTCACTTGGAATATCACAGGCGTCGTCATCTTCAAGCATTTTTGAAAATTTGGAATGCGCTAATCAACAATAAATAATTGAATAAGAATGATTGCAAAGTGAATGCTGAATTAGTTTGATTCGAAACTCGAACTGAAATCATGGCGACTTTGTTGAAGAAAGTGGACACTCGCCTGATCTAGCAGATGACTTATTAACTACAGACTTCCAAAAAGAGAACACTTTCTGGCCTAGACCGGAAAAGAAACCTGTTTCTCACGTCAGACAAGAGTCGTCTGCAAAAAATGTCTCTCAGGTCTACGTAGGGACTGGAAAACAGCTGCTTTCTGTGCAGTGTGGCAAAAAATAATTATTATTGAACTGTATATGATATAGAAAAAGCAATTTGTAATAACTATAGATAATATTGTAAAGCATCTACATAAATTGGCGGAGCTTTGGATATATCAATGTCCATTCTTCGGAAAAAATATCCAATATATCCTTCCCACTAACTCTCTATCAAAAGAGAGAGAGAGAGAAAGTGGGAGAGGGAAATTTTGAAGGAATTAAAATGTGAGAATTTCGACTAAAGTATTTCAATTCTCATGATATATTTATTTCTGTGATAAAGCTACTATCCAAAGCTGATATGATGGGAGTGTGGTGAGAGAAAGACTAATAGAGAGAGTGAGAGAGGAAGAGAGCGTGGAAAGGAGGAGGAGGATGAGGAGGAGGAATAGGAGTTGGAGAAGAAGTAAGTTAGTAGGAGAAATAGTGGAAGAAGGATGAGGAGGAGGATGAGAAGGCGGAATGAGAAGAAGGAGGAGGAGGAATATGATTGGAAGGAAAAAAGAAGAGACACGAGTAAGAGAAGAAGTAGTAGGAGAAATGGTGGAGTGAGGAGGTGGCGATGGAGCAAGAGAAGGAGATTGAGGAAGAGGAGGAATATGATTGGAAGGAGTAAGAGAATAGACACGAGTAAGAGAAAAATTAGTGGGAGAAATGGTAAAGAGAGGAGGTGGCGATGAAGCGAGAGGAGGAGAATGAGGAGGAGGAGGAAAAGGAGGAGAAGGAAAAGGATGAGGAGATGTGATAGAGTATGTATAAACCGCTGATTATAAAGTGCTCCTCGTCAGATAGTTGGTGATGAGTCAAACTTTGTTTACAAGTGAGACGTGATAGCAGAGCACAGCCGTCAACAAATAATCACATTTCATAGTTTCATAGGAGGAGGAGGAGGATGAGGAGGAGGGGGAGGGTGTGATTGAGGAGAGTAGAGAGAGGAGAAGCAACAGGGTTCAATGTGGCAGTGAAGGAGAAGAAGAGGAGGATGAAGGAGTAGAAGAAGAAGAAGAAGGAGGAGAAGAAGAATTGATTGATTGAGTACTTTATTAATGTAGATTACAATATATACTGGCTTATACACTTATATACAATAGCTTACAATACAGCAACATTATAGATGAATTACATAATATAGACTAAGAAAATAACTATTGAACTGTATATGATGAGAAAAGCAATTTGTAATATAATACTATAGATAATAATCATATGTTATGCATCTACATAAATTGGCGGAGCTTGGATATATCAATGTCCATTCTTCGGAAAGAATATTAAAAATATCCTCCCCACTAACTCTCTACCGAAAAGGAGGAGGAGAAGAAGAAGAAGAAGAAGAAGAAGAAGAAGAAGAAGAAGAAGAAGAAGAAGAAGGAGGAGAAGAAGAATTGATGATTGAGTACTTTATTAATGTAGATTACAATATATACTGGCTTATACACTATATACAATAGCTTACAATACAGCAACATTATAGATGAATTACATAATATAGACTAAGAAAATAACTATGAACTGTATATGATGAGAAAAGCAATTTGTAATATAATTACTATAGATAATAATCATATGTTATGCATCTACATAAATTGGCGGAGCTTGGATATATCAATGTCCATTCTTCGGAAAGAATATTAAAAATATCCTCCCCACTAACTCTCTACCGAAAAGGAGGAGGAGAAGAAGAAGAAGAAGAAGAAGAAGAAGAAGAAGAAGAAGAAGAAGAAGAAGAAGAAGAAGAAGAAGAAGAAGAAGAAGAAGAAGAAGAAGAAGAAGAAAAAGAAGAAGAAGAAGAGAAGAATAAGAAGAAGCAGCAGCAGTAACAACAAACGGTTTGAAATAGAAATTATTACTATTGAAAACCATTATTAACAAGTCGAGAGATTAATCCTAGAAACAGTAGAAAAAAGAACGAATAATGAGATAGAGAGCAGTTAAGAATAATTTTAAGTATAAGAAGCAGTTTAAAATAATAATTGGAGGAGACGAAGAGGAAAAAGAAGAAGATGAAGAAGAGGAAGCTACAACAATTCAGACATAATTTTCACTGATAACCAAAGGTAATAAGTCAAGAAATTACTTCTACCAACGTTGGGAAGAGTAGCAGATCATGATTGATTGATTGATTGATTGAGAACTTCATTAATGTAGATTACAATATATACTGGCTTATACACTCATATACAATAGCTTACAATACAGCAAAATTATAGATGAATTTACATAATATAGACTAAGGAAATAATTATTGATCATGAAGATAGAGGAGAAGAAGAAGGTAAAGAAGGAGAAGAAGGAGAAGAAGAAGAAGAAGGAATTGATGTCCAGTGGAGTCGTAAGGTGTGTTGTGACCTAATTCAGTTGTATTCAGTTGTATTATATCGGGGTCTCTTTCAATGGAGAGGCAGCAATAGAAGTTAGGTAGTGTAGCTAGTGAGTTAGAGCATAGAAGCCATGAAAGGAGTAGAGTAGCTTTGGGACATCTAGTGACAGGGCAACCTTAATCTGCATACATTGCTATTCACGAGGAGGAGGAGGAGGAGGAGGTGGTGGAGGAGGATGGAGATGATAAGGAGAAGGAGATGTTGGAGGAGGAAAAGCATACAGGTATTTCTTCAGTACTATACAAGGTTCTGAGGTAATTTGTAATTTGTAATAGGTGGAGGTGAATGGGAGAAGAAGGAGGAGGAGGAGGAGGATGAGGGGGAGAAGGAGGAGGTGGAGGAGGAGGATAAGGAAGATAAGGAGAAGGAGATGTTGAAGGAGGGGAAGCATACAGGTATTTTCATTCACTACTATACAAGGTTCTGAGATTATTTGCAGTTTGGAGAAAGAGGAGGAAGGAAGAAAGAAGAAAGGAGAAAGTCCAGGTGGAGGATGAGATGGAGTAGGAGATGGAGGAGGAGGAGGATAAGAAGGATAGGTGTAGAAGAAGAAGGTATTCTCATTCATCATTAAAGAATGTTTTGAGATTATTTGTAGTTTGGAGATATCAGTGTGATATCAAAAACCTTTTGAATCATTCAAATACATTAGGGGCCGGTTCCCGAGTATATAAGCTATTGTATATAAGTATGGAAGCCAGTATAAATATTGTAATCTACATAAATGAAGTACTCAATCAATCAATCAATCAATCTTATATCTCTCTCTTCTTCTCTCTCTGATCTCATCTTGGTCCTGTGTTGATGAGAAGGATATTATTTTCAATCTCTCTCAGAGAGTCGACAGTTATTCGTTGAAACATCGCCGATTTATGTAGTTACATCACAATATTATTTATTTATTTATTTATTTATTGAAAACAAGAATATGTGGAAGCAACAGATAAATGATCCATTTTGCAGATTTTGATCCATTATGGGCTTGTCTCCGAGCTCGGGAATCAGCCAAGTTGTAGACTTTAAACAGCTGGAGTCAGAAAATTGGCTTTTCGAAACTGGGCTCACTCACTCACTGACTGACTGACTCACTCACTCGCAGAACTAAAAATCTACCGGACCAAAAACGTTCAAATTTGGTAGGTATGTTCAGTTGGCCCTTTAGAGGCGCACTAAGAAATCTTTTGGCAATATTTTAACTGTAAGGATGGTTTTTAAAGGTTCAAAGTTGGTCTTCTAGCATGTATATTCTTCTTATTCTCTTAATTATAATTTATTGGAAAAAGGCCATACCATTATGTTAATATGGAACTATAATCTAGAGAGAGTACCTCTTCAAAACAGTTGTTAACTGGTAACTAAATTAATTATTTTGTCAGATTGGCATTAAGTTGAGTTGACTTTGTTAGGTTGGCACCAATTTAAAGATTGAAATGCATTTATCGCGGAAAATTGATTGAGCACTGCTACTTCAATCAGAGCTATTCCTGGGAATATTATATCACCAGCCGTCAGGCTCGCTTCGCTTGCTATATCCGTTTAGCCAGACGTTTAGTCTGGACCCCCGACTGGATCATCCTAACATATGATAAAAATGCTCAAATGAAAAATGCAGGCGAGCGCAGTGAACCTGCTGATCTCATTCTTGGATGATCCAGTCGGGGGTCCAGGGGGCGAAGCCCCCTTGCTAGACGGATATGGCGAGCTGAGTGAGCCAGACGGCTAATACAATATATACTGGCTTTTACACTTATATACAATAGCCTACAATACAGCAAAATTATAGATGAATTTACATAATATTGACTAAGAAAATAATTTTTTCTACAACTGCGCGTAAAGAAAGAATTTACACACTCAATTCTCCTCGTAAAACAGCTTATTACTGAGAAGAATCTACTTTTTTGCTTGCTAACCATCCGCGCATGCGCAGTAAATTTACTTTACGCTCCCAAATCATTCGCGCTTGCGCAGAAGAGGTTCTTTACACTCCCTAATCAGCTGATTGTAAGCAGCTCGCCAAAAAGTCAGATCTTAACCTAAAAGGTCGGTAATTGAAATTCCGCCGATATAAGTAATTTGACAGGTTTGGGCAGTTGTAGAGTAAATTGTGTATGTAATTCGCGCGTAAAGCTTCTTTATCGCTCTTGCAAAATTTTCACGCTCTGCTTCACATTCCGCGTGATAACTGTTTTGTGTAAGCGATAAAGTCACACATTATGCTCTTAATACATAGTATTTACATACTATGTACTTACATACTATTTGAACTGCATATGATATGAAAAAAGAAATTGGTAATAGCTATAGATAATATTGTAATGCATCTACATAAATTGGCGGAGCTTTGGACATATCAATGTCCACTCTTCGAAAACAATATTTAAAATATCCTTCCCACTAACTCTCTACCAAAGATGGAGAGATGGGGAAAAAGGAAGAGAAAGAGAAGATATAATGAGTTCATAACATCCGAAAAGAGCTCAAAAAAAATGGGTTGCAAAAAAAAATTTTGGAAGAAACTATTGTAGAGTCTCGGAATAGCAAAAGAAAGAGTGGAAAGGGTGATTCAAGTTAGTAGAACATAAATGAAGAACTAACAATGGAAACCAAAAGAAGGAAACTAGTTGATGATAAAATCAGCTGGAAAAGTCACGAGAAGACTACAAATTGTTCGAAAATTGAGCAGCCAAATTGGAAATTGGACGACAATCCAATTGGGGGGTTGAAAGATGAAAACGATTGTCGGCTACAAAAGACTATGAGAGTTGCGAGGAGGTGGGGGAGGAGGATGATAGTAAAGAAGAGATGAAGAGAGGTAAAAGGTGGAGAATGAAGAGGAATAAGGAGAAGAGTATGAGGAGGAGGAGGAAGAAAAGAAGCAAGATGTAGAATAGGACGAGGAGAAGAATGAGGAAGAAGAGGAGGAGGAGGAGAAAGAGAAGAAGAAGGGTTCAGCGAGGTCGAGAAAAGATACATGGAAGAGAAACATGAGAGGTTTTATAATAAAATAAATCCAGAAAAATGCCTGGAAATAGCGTACTTCTAATTTATAATTCCAATTAATGTTATGATTAACGGATATGAGAAATGAGATGGAGAAAAAGAGAAAACGGGATATGAGAGAAGGCAGAATGTTGGAGTATAATGGAGATAAAATCCCATGGGAGGGATCTAGGATAAATAGAGAATGGAGATAAATTAACATAGAATAGAAATATAAATTTAGGATGTATGGAGATTGAAAAAAATAACGGCGGAAACGTTGTGATACAAGATAGTGAAAAAGATGAAGAAAATGGAGGAGAGTGAGAGAGTGATATTGACAGGTGAAGAAAAGAGAGTGAGGGAGATTAAGTGAGAGTGTAAGAGGGAGAGTGAGAGTGAGAGAGTAAGAGAGAGAGTGAGAGTGAGAGAGAAAGATGGAGAAAGAGTGGATGGGTAAGAGAGATCGAGAGAAAGAGACAGAGCGAGAGTAAGAAAGAGTGAGTGAATGGGATGGAAAGAGTTGGAGAAAGAGAGGATGAGTAAGAGAAAGAATGAAGGAGAGTGAGAGAGTGATATAGATGGTGTTGGAGAAAAAATTGAAGAGAGAGAGGGGAATAACTGAAGAAAAAGAAGAGGAAGATATTTTTTTGGAGCCATGGAGTAAATTGAGGATAAAATAAGAGGAGGAAAAGCCGGGAAAATGTTGGAAAATATTTGAGGCACGTCCTAGACCATCTGTGGATGGGTTGACAACTAAAAAGGACGTGACTTTTCCACCACACAATTATAATCGGTGAGGAGGAGCAGGAGGAAGGAGAAGGAGGAGGAGGATGAGGAGAAGGTGGTGGAGGAGTTGATGGTGAAGGAGGAGAAGGGAAAGATGAAGTCGAATGAGGAGGAGGAGGAGGATGAGAAGGTGGTGGAAGAGGAGGGGGTGGAAGAGAAGGAGGAGGAGGAGAAGAAGGAGAAGGAGGAGGAGGAGGGGGAAGAGGAGGATGAGAGGAAAACAAAATCTCTCTTTATCTCACAGTATTGAAAAATTGTGATAAATTCATCCAAAAAAATCTTCTTTACTGAGATTCAAGTCATGATGGAAGAGAAGGAGGTGGAAGAGAAGGAGGAGGAGAAGGAGAAGGATAAGAAGGAGGAGGAGGAGAAGGAGGAATATGAGAAGGAGGAGGAGGAGAACAATATCTCTCTTTATCTCATAGTATTAAAAAATTGTGATAAATTCATCCAAAAAAATATTCTTTACTGAGATTCAAGTTATTAAGTCAGTGGAAATGATAGGACGCAAAGTTGCCGATTCTCTGTTACCACAGCCTTCTATAGTATAGATATATGATTCAGGTCATCGCTGTATATCCGATTCAGTATAGATTATTGTTCAATTATATCATGTCAAAAAAGTTATTTCTGTATCAGTCGTGTAAAACGCGAGGTTATCGCTCGAGTCAAAACAGAGTATGGTAATTTTCAGGAAAGCAATGAAGAAGCTTTCCGCTCAAATTACATTCAAAATTTTCCTACAACTGCAGTATTGGATTCCAATATAATAAACAGTTTTTTTCAATGAAATTATCCAATTATTTAGATGAATCAATGTAATAATAATAAAATGATACAATTTAATCATTCTATCTAATCATAATAATCTATTTTGGGATGATTCATTATTAGAATAGGATAAAACGATAAGTATATTCTGCAAAAAAAATTTGGTAGGACCGTGATTTGAACAGTGGCAATGACCGATTCCCATTTGGAAGAAATTATTATTTTGTCGCAAAAGATCGAAAATTGAAGAATCCCAAATGGTAGAATTGAAACTTGTACTTTCCCAAATGGTCGAATCCCAAATGATCGAAAAGTTTCAATAGTAATCTCATTTGGCAGAAAATCTCAGCTGTCGCAAAAGGTCGAAGATTTGACTTTCCCATCTGACAGATTCTCAAACAGTCGAATCCCATTTGGTAGGAAAATAATTTAGTTTGTCGCAAATGATCGAATCTCATCGGCTAGATGGGATTCGACCATATGGGAAAGTATAATCTTCGACCTTTTGGGATTCGGTCAGATGGGACCCAATGATTTGAACCTGGATCCTTCAGGGTGGGAGTCAACTCTCCAGCTGCCTCTGCCACATTGACTGTTGGAAATGGACATGAACTTTTCATGATTGCATTTTTCTGGAATGTAGCCTACTGTGCATGCGCTGCAGTTAGCGAGCGTGAAGTGAACAGCTGGTGAGCGTAAAGTAAACAGCTGGCGAGCGTAAAGTAGATTATAGCTCGCTCCTCACAAAACAACTGTTTTATGATGAGTTTTCAGTTCGTAAAGAAGAACTTTTACAAGCGGTTGTATAGAATACAAGAGCGTAATCCGCGACTTTATCGCTTGCGCAAAACAGTTATCAAGCGATGCGAAGCGGAGTGTGATAATTTTGCAAGAGCGATAAAGAAGCATTACGTGCGAATAAACATACAACATTTTTTCTACAACTGCCCAAACCTGTTAAATTACTTACATCAGTGGAGCTACAATTATCGACTTTTTAGGTTGAGATCTGACTTTTTGGCGAGCTGCTTACTATCAGCTGATTAGGGAGTGTGAGGAAACACTTTTGCACATGGATGAATGATTTGGGAGCATAAAGTAAATCTACTGCGCAAGCACAGATGGTTAGCGAGCGAAAAAGTAGATTCTCCTCAGAAATAAGCTGTTTTACAAGGAGAATTGAATTGAGTGTGTAAATTCTTTCTTTACGCACATTTGTAGAAAATAGCTATTTATGTATTAAGAGTGTAATGCACGACTTTATCGCTCGCGCAAAACAGTTATCATGTGACGCGAAGTGGAGTGTGATAATTTTCCTAGAGCGATAACAAAGCATTAAGCGCGAATTACATACAACTTTTTTCTGCAACTGCCCAAACCTGTTAAATTACTTATATAGGCGTTGTTACAATTACCGATTTAGGTTAGTATCTGACTTTTTGGCGAGCAGCTTACAATCAGCTGATTAGGAAGCATAAAGAAACTCTTTTGCACATGGATGAATGATGCACATGGATGAATGATTTGGGAGCATAAAGTAAATCTACTGCAGATGGTTAGCAAGCGAAAAAGTAGATTTTCCTCAGAAATAAGCTGTTTCACGAGGAGAATTGAGTGTGTAAATTCTTTTTTCCTACAGTTACCTTGAAAAGTGGCCATTGCTGCACTGATTACAGAACGCAAAGAATCACTTTTCCGCTCTAGTGCTGTGAAAATTTTTTCTGCACTCCAGATTTGCAACATGGCAACGCAAAATACTTAGTAGGTTATATGGAGCACCAGTGCAGCAAAATCAAATGAAGTTGGTAACAGTGACTGCTGTGCACGTTATAATAATATTAAGGACAACGAGGACAGCCACCACATGAGTGCCGACTTCATTTACTACTACATTTATTCAATTTTATTTATCAATAATAAAATTACACAAAAAAACATTTGATGGGTTTCAGGGAATTTTACCCATAATTACGCACTTTTCATATTCAATTGTAACTGTAGGAAAAATCTAATGTGAAATACGTGCGCAAAGTTCCAAAATTCAAAGTAAATTCTTTTTTTACGCGCAGTTGTAGAAAAAATATATTATATCTGCCAAGGAAATATAGATTTATATTCTTGAATGATGAATTTCCATGATATCTAAATTAATCAATTCTGGTAGTTCATAATAATTTCTCTGTGTGAAAGATTTGATAAGGTATAGAGTTGGAAGAGGAAAAAGGTAAAGCTATCTGCTTTGTCGAATAATAGACTAGGATAGCAGCACCAATGTTAATCAGACACTGCCATTATAACGTGAACTTCACTGAAGTGAGAATTCAAATAATAATTGACATTCATTTAATTCTGTGAATATTGAATTCTGTAATATCTAATTATTATTCAACGAAAATCCCAAATAAATGCTGCAAATCTCCCAAAGATTTCTGCTACAGCAGACATTGACAACAGGGTTAACAGCTAGATGGGAATTCGATGAGAACTGCTATCCAAAAATGTTGCCAGCCCGGAAATCGAACCTGGTACCTCCCAATTATTGGGTTCAATTCCCGGGCTGGCATCTAATTTTTGGATAGTAGTTCTCATCGAATTTCCATCTAGCTGTTTTTCCTGTTGTCAATTTTACTTCCGCAGTAGCAGAAGTCTTTGGGGTGAATTACAGCATTTATTTAGGATTTTCGTTAAATAATAATTATATATATTAATTAGCATTTGAATAAATGCATTCTCTATTTAATTCCATCTGTATCTGTAATATTCTTTTCCTACAGTTACCTGAAAAGTGACCATTCTGCACTAATTACATAACACAAAGAATCACTTTTCCGCTCTAGTGCGCAAAGTATTACTTTGAGTATTATCTTGCAGCCATCCCAATCAGCTGTTGACATTGTTGGCGTGTATTTTGAATGCAAATTTTTTCTATCTATATTTTCTCTGATTTTCAAATAAATAAAAAGAGAACTCATTGAATTATACATTTTGAATATAATTAATTATTCATTATTTCAAATAATATTTTTTTCATTCATAAATTGATTGCTTGAAAAATTATTTAGAAATCAAGATTTGCTCAAAATTATTCAAATTTCCAAATTAATTGGATTGATTTTAATTTTTAATTTGAATAGATTATCGATTATCAATTTTCAATTGGATTATCAAGCTTGAAATAAATTAAAGTTGTCATTAATAACAAAATTATAAAGACAAACATTTGATGGATTTCAGCCATCATTTTACCCATAATCAACTACTTTTCATAATATTCAATGGTAACTGTAGGAAAAATTTAATGTGAAATACGTGCGCAAAGTTCCTCTGCTGCACTCAACAAACCATTCATCCCTCGCCTATGGCTCGTGCGTAAAGGTTTCTTTCGGTGCAGCAAACTGTCACTTTGCGCACTAGTTGCACAAATAACTTTTCCTACAGTTACATTGAAAAGTGGCCATTGCTGCACTGATTACAGAACGCAAAGAATCACTTTTCCGTTCTAGTGCGGGAAAAATTTTTCTGCACTTCAGATTTGCAACATGGCAACGCAAAATACTTAGTAGGTTATATGGAGCAACAGTGCAGCAAAATCCAAATGAAGTTGGTAACAGTGACTGCTGTGGCTGCTATAGTGAGCAGAGGTGCAACCAAGCACAACTGCAAATTATTAATTATATATTATAACCAAGGACAACATTTTTATTCAATTTGACAATGAATTAAGGTTTTTATCAATAATAAAATTACACAGAAAAACATTTGATGCATTTCAGGCAATTTTACCCATAATTTCCCACTTTTCATATTCAATGGTAACTGTAGGAGAAACTTAATGTGAAATACGTGCGCAAAGTTCCTCTGCTGCACTCAACAAACCATTCCGCCCTCGCCTACGGCTCATGCGTAAACGTTTCTTTCGGTGCAGCAAACTGTCACTTTGCGCACTAGTTGCACAAATAACTATTCCATTCTGTGAATCACGGGTTCAAGTGATAGAATGGTATGTAGGTCTACTGATAATGTCAATTTCAAGTTTTATGATGTTATTTTCAAAACATGTTATAAAGTTGGAAGATGCGTGAAATCACCCTTTCATTTTGATTGTCCATATTCTGGAATACTCCAGAAAAATAGAGTCCGGAATTCTCCACAAAAAGACACAGCAATCAACTAACCCAATTTCTGGGCAATCAGAAAATCTCTCATTCACAAATTAGAACACTCTGGCAAAAAACATCAAAGGTCGATTCTCTTGCTGGTCATATACAACACTTGCCATTCTTCATTATCCTCTTTTTTCTTTGTTCTTCTTCCTCTCCTCCTCCTGTTCCTTCTCCTCCACCTTCTTCTTCTTCTTCTCACATACTAGTTCCCTAAATTCTCTTATATCATCTCTATTTTCCGTTTATCTCATTCTTACCTGTATCTATATTCTTCTTCTTCTTCTTCTTCTTCTTCTCCGTCTCCTACTTTTTCTTCTTCTTCTTCTTCTTCTTGTTCTACTTCTTCTCCATCTCCTTCTTCCTTCTTCTTCTTCTTCTACTTTTTGTTTCCCAGTCCAATGTTTCCATTGTATGTGGTGAATAAACTAAAATTTCTCATCGCATTGTAAAAAGGTCACCCGAAGCTTTTCTATGGCTGAATCCTTTGAAAATGCAATTTTCCCCACAACGGAAAAGTTAGTTTTCGTTCGTTTTCCTACTCATCCTCCTCCTCCTCCTCCTCCTCCTCATCATCATTCTCCTCGTCCTCCTTTCCATACGCCATCAAACTTCTCTACCTCCTCATCCTAATCCTTCACCCCTTTTTTTCCTCTCCTTCACCAACTCATACTCCTCTTCCTCCTTCTTCTACCACTTCTCCTCATAATCCTCCTCCTCCTCCCTCTCCATCTCATCCTCCTCCTCCTCTTTCTCCTCCTCCACCAGATCCTCTATCCGTGTTCACATCCCCCAATTATTATTGCTAATTCTCCTTCTATTGCTAGTGGAACATGACTCCCCTAAATTTTCTTCCTGAACTGTGTTCTAATCTTCATTCTGGACATGCCTATCTCTCCCTGTCTGATTATCTATCTCACTCCCTTTCTCCTCACCCTCTATTACTCCCTCTCACTCTTTTTCACTCTCTCACTCTCTTAGTAGAGAGTTAGTGAGAAGGATATATTGAATATTGTTTCCGAAGAATGGACATTGATATGTCCAAAGCTCCGCCAATTTATGTACATGCATTACAATATTATCTATAGTTATTCCAATTTGCTTTTTCATACCATATACAGTTCAATAATTATTTTCTTAGTCTATATTATGTAAATTCATCTATAATGTTGCTGTATTGTAAGCTATTGTATATAAGTGTATAAGCCAGTATATATTGTAATCTACATTAATAAAGTACTCAATCAATCACTCTCTATTTTTCTTAGTCTCTCTCACTCACTCTCTAATAAGGAATGTGTGGCCGAGAGAAACAGGAGTCCCAACCGAGCAAAAGAGGAAGAAAAAGGTGAAGAAAAGGAGGAGGAGGTGGATGAAGAAGCAGAAGAAAGAAGAAGAGGAGGAAGAAATGATGATGATGATGATGATGATGGAGAAGCAGAAGAAAGAGAAGAAGATGAAGGAGAAGCAGTAGAAGAAGGAGAAGAGAAAGAAGATGATGAAGAAGAAGAAGAGGACGAAGAAGACGAAGAAGAAGAAGAGGATGAAGAAGACGAAGATCAAGAAGAAAAGAAGAAGAAGAAGAAGAAGAGAAGAAGGAGAAGAAGAAATACGGTAGAATGTAGTAGAGGAGTGTAACTCGAATCTAATTGCATGAATAAACGATGAATGTGGAATAATTTGAATTTGCCGCCAATTAAGGCCGACCTCCCCTATTGGCTAACGAAGAGCACCAATCAAAACACAGAATTCGATTACACTTATGATTTAATTACTGGTTCTGCAACAATTTCTCCACTTTAATTGATAGACCTATGTATCCTCTCTCTATAGCCTATAGCCTCCTTCATTTCATATGTAACTGATATACTCAAATCTTCTATCAACATTCAGCTCTGCAATGATAGCTTCTTCTTCTTCTCCTTCTTCTTCTTCTTCCTCTTCTTCTTCTTCTTCTTCTTCTTTTCCTTCTTCCCCTTCCCCTCCTACCACATCTCCTGCTTCTTCTTTTTCTTTTTCTTGTTCTTCCTTTTCTCCTTCTTCTTCTTGCTTGAATAAACACAGGTAGAAGATGACGGTGGAGAATTTGAAGAAGAAGAAGAAGAAGAAGAAGAAGAAGAAGAAGAAGATGAAGTAAGAAAAAAAATGAGAATTGTGTCGAAGTTGAGCAAATTTTTTTGAAGTATGAGAAGTATAAAAAGAGCGAAAAAAGTGGTGAAAGAAGGAGAAGAAGAGGAAGAGAAAAAGAAGAAGAAGAAGCAGGAGATGTGATGGGAGGAGAAGGAGAAGGACAAGAATAAGAAGGAGGAAAGGTTTTAATTGTGTTCAAGTGTGAACACTAAGAGAAAGATGGAAAAGAAGTGGAAGAAGAAGAAGTTGAAGATAGAAATAATAGAGAGTGTGCAGAGAGAAAAAGGAACAGAAGAGGAATGGAGGAGAAGAAGAAGATGAAGAAGAGGAAGTGGAAGAAGAACAAACAGTATAGAAAGATACTCAAGAAAAGAAAATACTCGACTCAATATAATCGCAAAAGTCAAAAGGCATTCATTCAACTTTCCTCTACTGAATCTCCCAATTAATACCGGGAAAAAGTTTTTCTTTTCCTTGCAAAGAAAACTCCCTGTTTTTCCGCCGGCATCACTTTGTCGACATTATTATTTTCTGGAAAAACTTTGCAAAGTTTTCTCGGAGACGTTTTTCTTTGAATACAATCAGTGAAAACAATATTTTTCCAACTGATGCTATTTTCATAGATCATGGACCTTCCCTTTTACAGTACATTAAATCAGTTTTCCAGAGTTTTCCGGGAAAGTTACTTTTCCCTTGAGTACGGGGAGAATTTATAAATAGTCATGGAGTAAGTGAAGATCTTGGGTGGTTTGGAACTCACCTAGAATT
>NW_024091366.1:0-21953 GCF_014356525.2 Nilaparvata lugens | reverse complement strand
GCAAATCACCACACACGAAAACTCGTTTCTAGCTTGCCATGATTGAATTTCTGAAAAACTAAATGAGCCAATATGTAGTACACAAGCGCTGCTATCATATTCCACAAAGAACGGAATCGATAGCTCATCACTAGACAAAGTTATTGAGTGTTTAAAGATTACCCCCCCCCCTCCTCTAACAGCATGTCTCTGGCCCGGCCACATTCGAATTTAAACAAACCAACTATGCCAAGATTTTCTACCTATTTTCTACTATTTTCTACCTCCAATAAAAGATTTTCTACCTCAACCCAAAGGGATTATAGAGGATTGTAAGTTTTCACCCACCCCCCTCGCCTATCACCACACACGAAAAAACGTTTCTAGCCTTGTCATGATTGAATTTCTGGAAAACTAAATGAGCCAATATGAAGTACACAAGCTATGCTATCAATTCCACGAAGAACGGAATCGATAGTCTCACTAGACAAGTTATTGAGTGTTTAAAGATTACCCCCCCCCTCAAAACAGCATGTCTCTGGCCCGGCCACATCGAATTTAACAAACAAACTATGCCAAGATTTTCTACCTATTTTCTACTATTTTCTACCTCCAATAAAAGATTATCTACCTCAGCCCAAAGGGAATTATAGGGATTGTAAGTTTTCACCCACCCCCCTCGCCTATCACCACACACGTAAACACGTTTCTAGTATATTTTCAAACTGTCCAAAAATCCACGTTTCTTACTCAGCCGCCAATTTGTTACTCACACTACTATCTCAACCAAGGAATCTCAGACAGTTTCAAAATTATTTGTAGATTAATTCGTACCCTGGAACAGTGCCTTGAATTGTTAGGGAAACTTGGGATAATGGTAGTGGTTGATTTTAAAATAAGCGTATGTGAACTATGTTTCGAATTGTTTCTGATGAAATACCATATAACAAATAATAATGTGGGAAATAAACATAAAACAACTTATTACATAAAAAATGCATTGCAAGACGTACCTTTATTTCATCAATAACTATAATTGAACATATGATACACTAATTAATATTTGAAATACCTTTATAAAATCACAACTAAGGTTCACATTCTGCAAACAGAAAGGAGATAGAAACAACATCTTTATTTGCAATGGATGAAAATCGCAAACTATGTGAACATATAAGATACACAAATTAATATTGATTACCTTTATACAATCGAAACTAATCGTTCACATTTGCAAACAGAAAGATAGAAAATCATCATAATTTGCAATGGATGAAAATTGCAAACTATTCGTTCATAAGATGCACAATTAATATTTAAAATACCTTCTACAATCGAAACTATCGTTCACATTTTGAAAACAGAAAGATAAGAAAAATCATCCTGATTGCAATGGATGAAAATTGCAAACTATTCGTTCATAAGATGCACAAATTAATATTTAAAATACCTTCATACAATCGAAACTAATCGTTCACATTTTGAAAACAGAAAGAATAGAGAAATCATCCTAATTTGCAATTGATGGAAATCGCAAACTATATGAACATATGATACACAATTAATATTTGAACTACCTAGTAAATATTAAATTTGATTCAAGTCAATGAATCAATGTATATGAGAGTAACGTATTGAAGATTTAATAAAATAATAGAATAAATTTATTTGTTTCAAGCACATATGCTAATACAAACGAGTTGAGTTGAATACAGTCATTACATTCTATGATATCACATTATGGTATGTCTTAAATCATGCTTTAAATATATCCACAAGTAAGAGTACTTTAGTAAGTATTATGTTCCTAATATACAGAAGAATAGATCTATCACATTCGACAAATTTGAAATTTTAAAAAAAAATATCTATCTGTACATTTTCATGTAATAACAATCCCCATATATCAATCATAGCACTCCCGTATAATATATATATACCTATACATATTTATAAACGTGCAAAACAGTTCAACTACAAAATAATGAATTTTTGTAAAATTTATCCAATACTACATTCTCACATACTAAAAAAATACCATTTATAGTAATCAACACATAATAACATTCCAGTTTAAATATCTACCTATTCCTATTTTATAACGAAACGAGTAATAACAGTATTAATTCAACAATAATCAATTCTAGACAAATATATCCAATAAACATTTTATATAAAATCCGTCACACATACAATAATCTCTTCCAACTATCTTATTTTTAGAGCTCAATCTATCCCATCAAACTTACTTTATTCAGCTCACTGCATTCCCATTTAACCGTCTAAAATGAGCATCGAATACTTTTAATATTTCAATGATAATCTCTGTTCCTGACTATAATCGGACATTATTCAAGTGTTTATATCATAGATCTGATTTCGATTGCTTCCTTGTATACCCACAACAACGGTTGATTTTCTGCTCCGTAAAGTTCGAAAGTAAAACCATGAGTTTGTCATGTCAGTAACCACTTTGTAGTGATTTTTTCTAAATGTGGTGTCTTCTTACCTCCATCGGGCACCTCTTAACAGAAAATGCTCAACATATTCCTTCTCTTTCATTTTGTACTAGTTAGTTCCTTTCCTTCTCACTTGTAAGATAAGAAAGAGTTCTCTTCTGCCTCTGCCATGCCAATCTCCGATTACCAGATTGCCCCCAGACGCCAGATGCAACTGATTCTTCAACAAACACACCAGTTACCTTGTTTAGTTGATCCTGCTTGCGCTGATCTATGTCTCTAATCATTGCATTCTCAGGTATTTAGCTCTATTGGGTCATACTCTATGTTATGCTTGATGATGATACCCCCCTACACTCTCCATTCTACTATCTCACTTGACTCTGGAGTCTATCTGATCTCAACCAGTGGAGTTCCAGTCTATCTCACTATAAAGCTTGTCGCTTGGACAGGTGCTGTGCTGTCGAGCATTTCCTTTTGAGAAGCACGTGCCCAAAAGTGTGAGGTTCGGGATGCAGAATCGAAGTTCATCCGTTCCTGGAGGTGAATAACGATAGTTCCCTTGAAATATCGATAAATGGATTTGAAAACAACTGGATCAAGATCGACTAGATCCAATTGTATGTCACATTAACATCAGAAAAAGAGCTTCATCAGCAGACTACCTTCGAATATGAGAGTTCTAAGAGGAGGGACCTATGAAGACGTAGAATTCCAGAATTCAGATAGATAACCAATATGATAGATATTTTTATGGCTATTTTCAATAATCAAAATGGTGTGTGGGTACACGACACACAACTTTCTTCCGTGCTCATATTCGAAACTCGATCAGACTTTCTGTGTATGTATATATAATTGTTTTCAGAGTACTTTTTCCTTTGTGTAATTGTGAAATTCAATGATTTTTTAAAGTCGTCAAACAGCTGTTCTACAGGAAATATCTCGACTATGTGTTCTTTACTGACTGCTCCTCACTACCTACCTACCTCATGCACGAGAAGGAGGTTACAAAGTCCATTTTCAAGGATGGGGTGGACCCCCCATTTATTCCCAGTTCCCAGCTCATGCCAGTTAGTTGAGCTGATAAATATAACATACAGAGTATGAATTTGAAAAAAATCGGTCAATTTATTTTGAAAAATCGTCAAAACAGTGGTTTAGTAGTAATTATCCGCCACTCAGCTCCATTACATCGCCGCTCCTCCTCAATTTTCCAAGGCAAAATCCTTTCCATGATAGGACGTATGAATAGCTACCATGGCTTGATTTGTGAGAAAATCGGTAGAGCCGGTTCGAGAAAACCGTGAAAAACTGGTGTTTGTTGGTCATTACCGCCATTTTTCTCAAGAATATTACGGAGCTCATGGATTTCCTCAGCCAGAAATGAGACTCATGCCAGTGATAGTGCTTAGTTAGAACTATCTATCCTACCTGGTATGAATTTGAAGTAAATCGTTAGAGCAGTTTTCGAGAAAACGGTGAAAAACATGGATTTTTAGTCATTATCCGCCATTTTTCTCAAGAATATTACGGAGCTCCTGAAATTTTCCCAGAAATGAAACTTATGCCAGTTGATAGGGCTTAAAAATAGCTATTCATGGTATAAATTTGAAGAAAATCGTTGGAGCCGTTTTCGAGAAAACCGTGAAAAACATGGTTTTTAGTCATTTTCCGCCATTTTTCTCAAGAATATTCGGAGCTCCTGGAATTTTCCCAGAAATGAGACTTATGCTAGTTGATAGGGCTTATAATAGCTATCCATGATATAATTTGAAGAAAATCGTTAGAGCCATTGTCGAGAAAAACGTGAAAAAAAACATGGTTTTTTAGTATTATTCGCCATTTTTTCGCCATATGAATTGAATTTTATTGAATTCTTAGTGTTGGGTCCTCATGGTAGTAGGGACCTTAAGTTTAAAATTTCAAGTCGATCGGTTTATTAGGAATGGAGTTATCGTGTTCACCGACATACACACACACACACATACACCAAACACACACACACACACACACACACACACACACACATACACACACATACACACACACAGACCAATACAAAAACTCATGTTTTTGGACTCAGGGGACCTTGAAACGTATAGAAAACTTGGGTTACCTTACGTAAGAAATTGGGGTACCTTAATTTTTTTTGGAAAGCAATACTTTCCTTACCTATGGTAGTAGGGCAAGGAAAGTAAAACGAGATAATTCACGTTTTCACCAGAAGAACACAGAATTCAAATATTTGAGAGATGGAAATCATAGTTCTAGGAAGAGGAGGTCATCCTGAATCGAGAACAGCTGAGTTCAATTGATAAATTCAATAGATACATTTTTATTGCTATTTGAGATTCAAAAACGAGATAATTCACGTTTTCACCAGAAGAACACAGAATTCAAATATTTGAGAGGTGGAAATCATAGTTCTAGAAGAGGAGGTCATAACTAATACACACACACATACAGACCAATACCCAAAACCCACTTTTTTGGACTCAGGGGACCTTGAAACCTATAGAAATTTAGAAATTGGGGTACCTTAATTTTCTCGGAAAGCAATACTTACCTTACCTTTGGCAATAGGGCAAGGAAAGTAGAAGAAAATATAAATTATTCTGCCATTCTTCAGTAATTAATGATGCAATATGAACACTCTCTCTCTCTCTCCATATTTACAAGAATTCCAGGAAATGTCCCATTCGCATAACACAAGATATTCTTCAAATATTGATATATCACTACTATTCAATTAAATTTCAAAACAAGAATAAATTTTGTACAAGCACAGTTTTCAATGTTCAGTATTAGTGATAGTAGAGATAGATAGGAAATATCTTGGAGAATCACCCACAAAAGTTAAGTGCATCACATTTCTTAGTTGTTTTAGACTGAATGCAATGTTCAATAAGAAAAATGATCCCAATAATCCTGAGAACTACAGAGCGATTTCATTTACAAATGCAATTTACAGTAATAAATATTTGTAAGTATCTTGTTGACAAGATGGGAGAAGTGGATTTATGGTCGAGAAGTCATTAGTGAGAATCAAGCAGGTTTTCGAAAAGGATACTCCGCAATAATTGATAACATTATATTTTTTTCAACGTAATTAAACATTCTCTATCCATGTGTAAAAGATTATACTGTTTCTTCGTCGATTATAAGGCTGCGTTCGATTCAGTATAGAGAGAAGCACTCTTTTATAGACTGGCCGAGATAGGAGTTTTAAGTGAATTTGTAATTAATAAGAGCGCTATACGGTCCAAATGCAAATCATCGATATGGTGCAAGGAGGAGCGTCAAACTGAAGACATAAGTATTGAAATCGGATTAAGGCAGCAGGGCTGTCTCATGTCTCCACTTTTGTTCAACTCATTTATATGATATTTGCGATATTTGGGAGGGGGGAATCAGGATAGGAGATATGATATTGAACGCTCTTTTATGCAGAACTTGTTATCATTTCGACAATGTTACTGAAATGCAGAGAATGATCCATGGACTACATTTCTGTAATCGTTGGAGTCTAGTAAATATGGATGAATCAATATGATGGTGGTTTTAGAAATGGAGGAAAGCTGTGTAAAAGGGAAAAGTGGAAGTATGGAGGTGAAACTGTAGAAATTGTGAAGGAATATAAGTATTTAGGTTTAGTTTCACATCAACTCGGTCTTATCAGCACATTTCAAGCAAAATTAAGAACAGCAAAATTTGGAATTCAGAGTTTGTGGAAAAATTGATAGCAAATGACGATGTGACTGTTTCAACAAAATGGCAAGCTTTCAATGAGTTAGTATATCTACGGTTACTTATGCAGCTCAGGTGTGGGTTATCAGGAGAGAACCGATCTAGAAATATTCATATATTTTTTATTAAGCGTCTTTACTGGTTACCGAGAAATACTCTAATTATATATTGTATTTGGAGACTGATGTAAAAGAAATGATATCCAAACTTTAAGAATGAACAGAGATTATGTTTGAAAACAATAACATTATCAGATACAGGGTTTCCCAAAAAAAAATACACTACGATGGCTCAAAGTAAGTTTCGATGGTGCAGGAGTGGAGAGGCTGTTCGGGTTTAATGATATTAATTGGGTGGACCCAGGGACTCAGTCTGATGTATGGAAATTGGAAAGCTCGGATATAATTAATAAGATTGAAGGGGTAAAAGAAAGGAGTTTTCAAAATGTGAACGTTAGTTTTGATTGCATAAAGGTAGTTCAAATATTAATTAGTGTATCACATGTTCATATAGTTACGATTTCCATCAATTGCAAATTAGGATGATTCTCTAGTATCTTTCTGTTTCAAAATGTGAACGATTAGTTTTGATTGCATAAGGTAGTTCAAATATTAATTAGTGTATCATATGTTCATATAGTTTACGATTTCATCAATTGCAATTAGGATGATTTCTCTAGTATTCTTTCTGTTTTCAAAATGTGAACGATAGTTTTGATCGCATAAAGGTAGTTCAAATATAATTTGTGTATAATGTTCATATAGTTTGCGATTACCATCAATTGCAATTAGGATGATTTCTCTATTCTTTCAGTTGGAAAATGTGAACGATTAGTTTTGATTGCATAAAGGTAGTTCAAATATTAATTAGTGTATCATATGTTCATATAGTTTGCGATTTTCATCCATTGCAAATAAGGATGTTTTTTCTATTTTTCCAGTTTGCAAAATGTGAACGATTATTTTCGATTGTATGAAGGTATTTTAAATATCAATTTGTGCATCTTATGCACGAATAGTTTGCAATTTCATCCATTGCAAATTAGATGATTTTTCTATCTTCTGTTTGCAAAATGTGAACGATTAGTTTCTTGTATGAGGTATTCTAAATATTAATTTGTGCATCTTATGAACGAATAGTTTGCAATTTCATCCATTGAAATTATGATGATTTTCTTATCTTTCTGTTTGCAAAATGTGAACGATTAGTTTCGATTGTATGAAGGTAATCAAATTTAATTGTGTTATCTATATTTTTCACATAGTTTGCGATTTTCATCCATTGCAAAGTAGTGATTTTTCTTATCTTTCTGTTTTCAAAATGTGAACGAGTAGGTTCGATTGTATAAAGGTAATCAATATTAATTTGTGTATCTTATCTGTTCACATAGTTTGCAATTTCATCCATGCAAATTAGGATGATTTTTCTATTCTTTCTGTTTGCAAAATGTGAACGATTAGTTTCGATTGTATAAAGGATTTTAAATATCAATTTGTCCATCTTATGCACGAATATTTGCAATTTTCATCCATTGCAAATTAGGATGATTTTCTTATCTTTCGTTTTCAAAATGTGAACGATTAGTTTCGAATGTATGAAGGTATTTAAATATTAATTTGTGCATCTTATGAACGAATAGTTTGCAATTTTCATCCATTGACAAATTATGATGATTTTTATCTTTCTGTTTGCAAAATGTGAACGATTAGTTTCGATTGTATAAAGGTAATCAAATATTATTTGTGATCTTATATGTTCACATAGTTTGCGATTTTCATCCATTGCAAAAAAGATGTTTTTCTATTCTCCTTTCTGTTGCAGAATGTGAACATTAGTTGTGATTTTATAAAGGTATTTCAAATATTAATTAGTGTATCATATGTTCAATTATAGTTATTGATGAAATAAAGGTACGTCTTGCAATGCATTTTTTATGTAATAAGTTGTTTTATGTTTATTCCCACCATTATTATTTGTTATATGGTATTTCATCAGAAACAATTCGAAACATAGTTCAATACATGCTTATTTTTAAAATCAACCACTACCAATTATCCCAAGTTTCCCTAACAATATTCAAGGCACTGTTCCAGGGTACGAAATTAATCTACAAATAATTTTGAAACTGTCTGAGATTCCTTGGTTGAGATAGTAGGTGGAGTAACAATTGGCGGACTGAGTAAGAAACAGTGGATTTTGGGACAGTTTGAAAATATTACTAGAAAACGTGTTTACGTGTGTGGTGATAGGCGAGGGGGGTGGGTGAAAACTTACAATCCCCTATAATTCCCTTGGGCTGAGGTAGATATCTTTTATTGGAGGTAGAAAATAGTAGAAAATAGGTAGACATCTTGGCATAGTTGGTTTGTTTAATTCGAATGTGGCCGGGCCAGGGACATGCTGTTTTGAGGGGGGGGGGTAATCTTTAAACACTCATAACTTTGTCTAGTGATGAGCTATCGATCCGTTCTTCGTGGAATATGATAGCAGAGCTTGTGTACTACATATTGGCATCAATTAGTTTTTCAGAAATTCAATCATGGCAAGACTAGAAACGAGTTTTCGTGTGTGGTGATAGGCGAGGGGGGTGGGTGAAAACTTACAATCCCCTATAACTCCGTTTGGGTTGAGGTAGAAAATCGGTTATTGGAGGTAGAAAATAGTAGAAAATATTTAGTAAATATTGGCATAGTTTGTTTGGTGAAATTCAAATGTGGCCGGGCCAGCGACATGCACGTGACCTGTACATATTTTAGCCAAATCTCCATTATGCGTGATTCGATTTTAGTTTGGTTTGAGGTAGAAAATAGTAGGAAATAGGTAGTAAATCTTGGCATAGTTTGTTTGGTGAAATTCAGAGATGGCCGGGCTAACATGTCCCTGGCCCGGCACTTTAGTTTATTCAATATCTCTGCTATCTTTGAGGTAGAAAATCGGTTATTGGAGGTAGAAAATAGTAGAAAATAGGTAGTAAATCTTGGCATAGTTTGTTTGGTTAAATTCGAATGTGGCCGGGCCAGCGACATGCACGTAGAACTCGGAACGCCTGACTGCTCCCTATGTGCACAGACCCTCAAGGTACTTGATACCGGTTGATATGCAACCCTGCACTAATTAATTATCTTCAACCAATCACTTAAAACATGTCTGCAGCGACATAATTATGACAGGGACACACAATATTTGCCAAGCTAATAAGATGAACCGATCTTGCAGGCCGTTAATAAATTACGGAACACGGGATGGTGAGGGGGGAAGGGTAGTTTGGGAGAGGGGTAGAGGGTCGTTATAGCAGTAATGTCATCATCCCTTGTTCCTTAATTATTGAGTTGGTATTCGAAGGGGGTAGCTGGGACCAGACAGTAATTTTCAACCCCTGGAATGACTCACTCCGGAGGAGTAGCCTCTGGGAACTCACCCCTCCTCATACCCAAAGTTTGAAAAACATTGGGTCACCCCAAAAGCGGCGAATTAGGAAGGCATGAGATGCTGATAGTTGAAGGTGGGTTTTCGTTTATGAGCGTAATGATTCGACGACTATTGAAGAATATCTCTATAGTGAGGTCCACGTCATAATGGCAGTGTTTGATTAGCAATGGTATTGCTATCCTTGTCTATCATTCAACAAAGCAGATTGTGCTATCTCTTTCTCGCTTTGCTCTGTTGCCAGATCGTCTTTCAACAATGTAGAGTTAGTACTTAATTCACAAAATATCTCATATTAATTATGAAATTAGTGAAAAATATAATTTCCTGCTTAATAAAATTCAAATGATTATTTCAAACGAGAATGAACAGTTGATAATACATTAATGAACCTGTATCAGCTACCGTCTATAGAGCGCATTGACAAGACAGAGGATCGGCAACGTTGTTCTCCCATCTTTTTCTACTGCCATTATATCGTGGACCTCACTATGGCTCTTTTGGGAGTTTTCACACGTTTGCAGCCTGCTAAAGTGTTTACACTTTATGTTAATACATATATAAAAGTCAAATTCTTTCGTATTTGCAGAAACGAGAACCTACCTCAACCAACCTACCTCAATATTGTTCAATACAGTAATGATATTAATTGTATGATAATGAAGTATATGAATAGAGCTACATGTTCAATTACAAAGAGTTTAATTTGAAAATATCACAAGAGCACTAATGTGTTGTATAGTAAGGTCCTCGTTATAATGGCAGTATTTGATTAACATTGGTGTTGCAATCCTTGTCTATCATTCGACAAATCCTTTTCTAGTTCCATAACGTTACCAAATTCCTTTTTCAGCAATGTAGGAATATAATTATTCAGGCAAACAATTGGCAACGCTGTTCTCTTATCTTTATCCACTGCCTCTTATCTTTAACGTGGACCTCACTATAGGACTATCACTTTATTCATTCAAATTTAAGTACCTATATCAAGATTTTCAAAACTAATCATTACAGTCACAAAATATATCTTCCAAAGAAATGAAACTCAATTTACTAGATACAGATTTTTGACAAATGTTCATCACTTCTTGAAAGTTTTTGCTATTATGGTCAGCTTTGATTATCTCGAGAGGTTAATGAACTGACAAAAGTACATTTTTAAATATGTGATGCAAAAATAAGGAGAGATCCACATTTAATTTGGGTAACAAGTTCCTCAATTTATTTACCTAACCATTTTAACAGAATAAAATTATTGTGCATGGTCCAAAGTCATCAAGCATAGTATTTCTATTACAAATAACTCCTATTTTATTCACAGATGGAATTAAATGGAGAATGCATTTATTCAAATGCTAATTAATTATAATTTATTATTTAACGAGAATCCCAAATAAATGCTGCAAATCACCCCGAAGACCTCTGCTACTGCAGACATGACAACAGGGTACAACAACAGGTACCGGGTTCGATTCCCGGGCTGGAACTGATTTTTGGATAGTAGTTCTCATTGAATTTCCATCTAGCTGTTAACCCTGTTGTCAATGTCTGCAGTAGCAGAGGTCTTCGGGGTGATTTGCAGCATTTATTTGGGATTTTCGTTAAATAATAATTATCCTATTTTATTTCTAAACATTCCAAACAAATTGTAATTCAAGAGGAATGACCATTGAGCAAATGACTTCAAAGTGAACCAATGTCCAAAAGGGGGCAGCAAGAGCTTCTTTCAAGTGGGCAAAGTGCAGAGTTGATGCTTTGAAACTTAATCCATGCCCATGCGAAGCAATAAGGTTGAGTGCTTGTCGAATCCAAATGAATAGCCAATAGGGTCCTGTGAGGTATTTTCAAAGTAGCCGAAACACAACACCCTGCACTCCACCAGAGTAGTAGTATATATTTGTTCTCATAGTATATAATTTATATAGTACTAGCAGGTAACCCGTGCTCCGCAATGGTCGAATCAAAAACTTGACCGACTGAGATCTTGAAGAATCTATAATAGGCCTGTAACCATCCTCGGTAAATTAAGAATCTTTATGCAAAATTCATGTTAATCAGTTGAGTAGTTCCGACATGATGATGTGTCATTCGTGAATTTCCTGTCCCGTACATCTATAAGCCAATTCTTTCATACTACCAGGTAACCCGTGCTCCACAAGGGTACAATTCAGAACTTGACAAACTGAAAACTTTACCGAGTGGGAACTTGAAGAATCACTAATAGGCCTTTAACCATCCTCGGCAAATTAAGAGTCTATATGCAAGATTTTAAAGCAATCAGTTGAGAAGTTGAGACGTGATGATGCGTCATCCGTGAATTTTCTATCCCATACGTGTATAAGCCAATAAATATTTCCTTTATTATATTTTAGGTAGGGTATACAAGAATCATTCAATTTCACATTCAGTCTTATTTAATTGGAGACAGACTCTTAATGTTCTTTGTGGATAGTTGTGCTATGTGTAAGTACGAGTATGTTTTTATATAGTATTTCTATATAATATATAGTATAGGCACAGAATAAAGCATACAGAAGTTTTAGTATAGTATAGAAGTTTTCTCTGGTATAGGGTGTACGAGAGCATTATCTTTATTTACCATTGTGAAAGCATTATCTCACCTTCAGTATCATTTAATTAGAGACGGTCTCTTGCTGTCCTTTGTAGAACTTTGTGTCAACTGTGAAGTTCAAATTTGCTATGGTTCAAGTGAGACTGAAGAGGTATTGATTGATAGAGTAGATCGAATTTAATTCCATAGAGAATCTTTTGAAATAATAAGTAGGATATACATTTATTCATCCCTGTGATGAGATACTCAACAAACATTGAGATTCATATTTAATCCTGATAATCTGAAACCCCAGACTATCGTCTAGAAATATCTCAGATTTATTGAGAGGTTTTTATACCAATGATTTCATTCCATAAAGTCTTCAAAGCTCACGCATCTTTGCACAAGTAGTAGAGCCTCAGTAGTTGTGTTAAAACAAGAAAATTTTTGCAAATACAGATCTAGATTTGGATATGAAAATGAGGAAAATTTCATCTGAGAAGAGTAGATTTACTGATGAGAAATCACATATTCTATTGATGATTCTAGAAAGGCCAAAAGAAACACTTTCTGATTTGTATTGACTCAGACGATATTTCTAGAATCGGAATATTATTCGAATCGATTTCCAATAGTACATAAATAATGTTAAACCAGAAACACTCACATCGATTTTTGACGTACGAATTTTTGTCGTCCTTATAAATTCTATTGGACTGAACAGTTTATGATTGTCCATTTCAGTTTAATTTGATAGGATTCATAAGGACGGCGAAAATTCTAACGCCTAAACTTCGAGGTGTGTATGACTGATTATACTCTTTCTTGCTCGTTAGGGCAAGAAATAACCCACTCTCGAATTCTCTCACATCAAAATCTCAGTATTACTACAGAGAAAAGATAGCATAAAAAGATATCCTGTAATATAGGTCGATCATGTCCCAAATTTCAATTCGATTTTTGGTCAAATCAAGCCGATTACTGTCGACTACTGTCTACAATTAAGACTATTTTGTTGGGGTGAGAGTGTAAGGACGGCACAGTATGAGAGACTACCAGTGTCATATAGCTCCACGAAATAGTATATTTCGCACATAGGCCGAAAATTAGAATTTTCCGGCTCGAACTCGGTTTCCAAGTCCGAGGCCGTAGGCCTAGGACTAGAAAGATTGAGAGCCGGAAAAAAATTTTTGCCCGTGGTGTGAACGCTACTTTCGCCACACACAAAAATAAACAATATATAATTATATGAGAATAGTTGTTTACTAAGCACTTCCGAAAGCAGAAGTGGAAGGTGATAGCTCTAGCAAATCTGAGGTAATCTGAATATCAGGAGATTGTCCAAATATTTTTATTTTTTATTCTGATTTGTCTAAGTAACCTGGAAGATTATGTTCAATTATGTGGGAGGTTGAGTTTATAGTTTTTATTCTTTCAAATGACAATAGAATGATATTATTATAAATGTTTTAATTATTGAATAATGAACACAAATAATGAAAAGTTTTTTGATTAGCTGTTTTTTGATCACCTTTCTTAGTTCCATGTTAGCGGCTGGAAAGGGTACTCTTTCCGGCCTAGGCCGGAAAGAAACCTGTTCTGACGTCAGACAAGAGTCGTCTGCGAACAATGTCTTTCAGATCTACGTAGGGACTGGAAAACAGCTGCTTTCTGTGCAGTGTGGCGAAAAAGAGCTATCGGGACTATAGGCTTCAGTTAGTAGTGAAATTTGAAACATTAACGCCCTATACTATGGGATATCTTTATATCTTTTCTCTATGGTATCAGCATTAATTATACAGTATCACCACACATGATACAGTGTCAACAAAATATGATACAGTATCATCTCAAACTCGACACACAACACCATAATTCAATACAAAACTTCCAAACTTTGAATGAATCTACAATCCATGGGATATTTTCTTATGATATATTTTCTTTATTGAATAATCATAAATGATACAATATCAACACGATATGATATAGTATCAACAAAATATGATACAGTATCATCTCAACTTGATACACAACACCATAATTTGATTCAAAACTTTGAAACTGAATGAATTCTACAAACCATCTTCTTATGCTATCTTTTCTCTATGGTATCAGCATGAATTATACAGTATCACCACACATGATACAGTATCAACAAAATATGATACAGTATCATCTCAACTTGATACACAACATCATAATTTTATACAAAACATCCAAACTGAATTATTCTAGAAACCATCTTCTTATGTTATCTTTTCTCTATGGTATCAGCATAAATTATACAGTATCACCACACATAATACATTAATATCTCAACTTGATGCATAAAACCATAATTTGATACAAAACAAAATAGATTCTACAAACCAAGGAATATCTTCTTATACTATCTTTTCTCCACGGTATTACTGAGACAGTCTTATTTTTCATCACACAAACTCAAAAAGAACTTAGTCCCTTAGTGACCCTTGATGGAACCCCGATTCAATAATTTTATAAGGCATGAAAATAAATTAGAAACCAACCCTGGTTCGACCTCAATCCATTTGCCGTACAATAATTCAGCTGTGTCATCAGATAAATGCACGCGGTCTACATGGGAGGGTTACTCTGTAGTGTATGTGAATAGTACAGGTGTGGCGAACAGCCAGGCGCGAGAACTTTCAGAAATATGAGGAGAAAATGGGGTGAAATTCTATGGGGGTGGGGGTAAGAAAATGATGAGGAGGAGGGTGGAAAATTATGGGGGGAGAGAGGAAGTTGTTGCGTTTTCAGCCCTCATAACAAAACTAGGATGAGAGTTGCGTTCTCAGCTCTCTCACCACTCTCACTCTCTCTCTCTCCCACTCTCTTAGTGTCTCACGCTTACTCTCACTCACTCTCTCTTACCCTCTTTCTCTATCTCTATCTCTCAGAGCGACAAGAAAGCTATGAGAGTTGTGAATGATGGAGAGTGACATTACCATTTCTCATGTTCTCAACTTGAATAGTACAGATGAGGTAATGAGAGAAGTTTGGCGGACTGGTTCGTGAGGGAGAATAATTGGAGACTATGGTTGTGTGATGGTGTGCATACAAAATGTGTATTCTTTATTCATACAATAAGTACATCATCGAAATGATAGGGAAAGGAAAAATAAGGTAACCTTGAGCTATTCCTCTCCCGAATTTAGATAAGGTTACACATATTCCGAAATAGGTTAAGTCTTGTAGTTGTAGAAGGTAACCTCATGCTATTCCTCTCCAAATACAGAGATTATTTATTGATTGATACAATAGGTACATCAACAAAATGATAGGGAGAGAAAGAATAAGGTAACCTTGTGCTATTCCTCTTTCAAACTTAGATAAGGTTACACTTAATAATGGAAAATCAAAAATAAATGAAAATTGATTAAATAAAAAAAATATATATAATGAAAAATCAAAAATAAATAAAAAATAAATCAGAAGGTCTCCCACCCACTCTGGAGTGATATATAGTGTTCATAATATAGTAGGCAGGCAACACAAACATTAAATTCCATACTTTGGTCCAAAAATATTACAAACCCCACAAAAATAAAATGTATCATTTCATTGTAAAAGAATATTGCTCTATGGCTCTGAAACATGGGAATTAACAAAACGAGACACTCAAAGAATAATGCTGTGGAAATGGATTTCTTGTGCGGAGTGTTGTGTTCCAAGGACGGATCGAGTGAGGAATACGGGGATAAGGAACAGAATAGGGAAACTGGACACCACAGTGGAGCAGATTGGAAAGAAGCGCCTTGTATGTTAGGACATGCACAGAGGATGAGTGATGAGAGATGGCCCGAATATATATATATATATATATAATATATATATAATATATATATATAATAATCGAAAGTGGGTATACTTGGATTAAGTGCTTGATATAAAATAGAGTTCCAAGAAATGCTAATTATTAATGAAATACAACTTATATTACCATTGAACTAAAATCCAAAATCAATGCTGTAAATCACCCCGAAGACTTCTGCTACAGCAAATATTGACAACAGGGTAAACAGCTAGATGGAATTCGATGGACTATTCAAAAACTATTTGTCAGCCGGTGATTTACAGCATTTAATTTGAATTTTCGTTTAATAATAATAATTAATTTATTAATTTGAATAAATGAAATATCTCAGTGATTTCTATCCGTGAGTGCAATTCAAGCTACATAGGCCTAGTATATTGAGATGCGAACAGACTTTCGCGCCACGAAGAAACCCATTACAGACTTTTCAGCAGCTGATGATTTGCTGATCATATCTGTATATATCTGTTTTGTATTTTTTGTACAAATACAGATGAGTTAGAATAGCATGATAAGAATGGAATGTGCGTGCTTGTAGCGTATAAGTCTGTATGCTTCATGATAGCCCACTAACAATATTAATGACTATTGTATTTTTATATAACTTTAAAGTGAAGAAACACTCACATTCTTTGGTGTGGCGACGACCGTTTCTTGCTGGTGTTGCACATTCTCAAGCCAAACAGAATGTGAATGTTTTTTCATTTTAAAGTTATATAAAATACTATAGTAATAATATTAGTGAGAACAAGATGGATAACCAACAACGAATCAATATTAAACCAGTCGTAACGATTGTAACCTACGAAACCCTCCTTTACTGAAAACGTTTTCAAGAATTGTTAATAATAAAGGTTGTTAAAGGATTCTAATGTGTCAGACTAAGGAAGTCAGGAAAAGCGATCACGTATGATGGGAGTGCGGAACTGGTATAGTGCAATGTATGATGGGAGTACGGAATTGATGTAGTGCAATGTATGATGGGAGTACGGAATTGGTACAGTGAGACGGATGATGAGAGTACGGAACTGGTGTGGTGCGAAATGTTTCATTTTGATCTCAGCGGGAGACCGCTGATTGGAAAATCAGTTCTGCAATGAGGGGAATTCGGAAGTGCAGAATTCCATCATGGAGGGTTGTTGGATCAGGGTGTGTAATATACGTACAAGTTCATCAAATTATTTATCATATTCATATTATCGATTCCCTTATTCATTGTCAAACTGTATGATTGGAGTGCGAAATACAAACAACTGCTACAATTCTCAGTTTCGGTTTAGTATGCCTCAAACTCTTCCATCAGCTATCAATGCGAAAATTGACATAGAGCCTACGAATGTTCCATCTATGATCGTATCAATTTTCTCATTCACAAATGAATGTCATCTTTCATCCTCATCGATTCAATGAATTAAAGTTGATAAATCAATTCACACAAGCAAAACATTGCATTTTGCGAGAAATTCATCATTTCAAAGCATACAAGTTGACTGTAATGAGGTCCACGTTATAATGGCAGTTTGATTAGCAATATTGCATTGCTATCCTTGTCCTTGTCTATCATCTCTTTCTTGCTTTGCTCTGTTGCCAGATCGTTCTTTAACAATGTAGAATTGATAGTCAATTAGCAATTATTTCATCTCAATAATGAATTTCATTATGAATTATTTAAAAATATCATTTCTTCCTCAATAAAATATAATTGATTACTTCAAACGAGAATGAACAGTTAATATGACATCAATAAACCTGTATCAGTTATACCATAGAGAAACAATAGCGTAAGTAGATATCCCATGGTATAGAGCGTTTATGTCGCAACTTTTACTGTTATCTCAGCCGATTACTGTCGAATATTGTAGATTTTTACTGTTTTGGCCGGGTGAGATTGTATGAACGGCACAATATGAGAGACTGCCAGCTACATAGCTCTATGAGAAAGAACTATGTGTACTATCGGCTTGAGATAACACAAAAAGTTACGACATAAACACCCTATACCATGGGATATCTTCTTATGCTATCTTTTCTCTATGGTTATACCCTCCATAGAAGAAATTGACAACGCTGTTCTCCTATACTGCCATTATAACGTGGACCTCACCACAGTCAGAGATGAGGGAAGACTGCTAACTCCTCTCTGCTATAGTCTTCAATTCTTTTATCTATCAATGAGAAAATTGACATAGAGTCTACAACAACTGTTTCATCTATGATCGTATTTATTATTTTTGTTCATCTACAAATGAATGTCATTATAATCTACACAGAATCAATGAATAAACGAATTAAAATTCTATGTACACAAACGAAATATTTATTCATCCATTGATTCAATGAAAAAAAAAATCATGAAAAACATAAAGACATAACAAGATTTGAAAACATAAAAATGAACTTGAAAAAAAAATTAAGTCCGCTCACCAGCCTACAACTCTATCCCCTCTATTAGATTGCATGCATATTCATCTACACAATACACACTATAAATCAACATTATTGTACAGTCGCACCATCCAATCTATGACAGCAATATTCCGACCAATTTACATATCGCGGTGTATCAAGCTCATTAAGCGATTTCTGGTGGGGTTGCAAAGAACCATTCATTCACTGCCACAACAATGGGTCATGCTTTTATTGCATCCGCGATGTACGTACGAACGACGTGCGACGTACGTATGAATGACGTACGACGTACGGACGACAACCAAGGGTGCGGAGCCACCATGCTATCTGATGAACTATGATTTAGGGTTATGGATATTATACATCAATATAGATATGTCACACTGGATTATTCCAATGAACTAGATATTTAGGAATATTTTACAGATATAACAATGTAGATCTGGTGAACTATGCATATAGGGTTATGGATATTATACATCGATATAGATATGTTACACTGGATTATTCAGATGAACTAGATATTTGAGGAGATATACAGACACCAATACAGATATAACACTAGATTGTTGTCATAGATCAGTGTTGTGCAGTCCCAGACCCTCCCCAGTGGTGCTTAATATCCTGTAAGGAACAATACTATCTGATGAACTTTGGGGTTGCAGGGGTTATGCTACGCTTCTAAGCTATGCTATTACGCTTTTAATAAAACGACCAATTATTTCTGTATGTTTTTGTATATAGGAGCATTTTATTGATAGAACGAACAGTGTATATTTTTATGATGATTCCTGATTAAAGTGATATTATTATAGAATATTTCAATAAATAGAAACTGATACTCATGAGACTAGAGGGAGTAGTCTTTCTCATAATGTTGTATTCTGTGGATAAACGAGTTAATAACATCTTTCCTAATATCATGAATAGCATAAAAGTAAAAGGAAATACATGGAATACGAAAACATGAATAAACTATGGAATTCTAAAATACGCAGTTGAAACATGTTATGCTTTCCTCGTACACCAGCATAGAATTAATAATCACTTATTAAGCCCAAGTTCTGAATACTTTTTCCACTATACCTTGTATCATCTACCAATATAGGGGGACCGATCTTCGTTCTTGAGTGTAAAAGCATAAAAAATTTGTAACGAAGATTGAATTATTTATAGTTTATATTTATTTATTCATTTTCTCAGTCGTACAATACAATTATTTTTACAGTTATATGAGGAGGCACAATAAGCTTATGCCCAAAACTGTCCCTTTTCAAATTTATTCTACAGTCCAAATCAAAATCTGAGTTAAGCCACTATCACTCATCAAAATAACAATTTATCCACACTTCAAAAAACAATAGATATACTATAATTCGATTTAGAATTATATACTTTGTTTGCTACAATATTTGTTAATATACTATGTACTATTCTACACTAACAGTATCCAGTTATTATTTTGGAAACATAAAAACAGAATTTGCTCGTTCAATAGTATAGGATTAGGACTTTAGAAAGTCTCTTATAGTACGGTTTGAAAGAGTATTTCATAGGAGTAGAAGCGAGTGCTTGTTAAAAACTTGAGACATCACCCAATCACTTTTATCTACAAGAACAGTGAACCAAATGAACCAATGGAGAAGAAGAAGAAATTATTGAGTTTTGGGTTGAAAGAAGAATTAAAGGAGACTGAATGTCAATCAATATGTCATGAGAAATCATGGAAACCAATCATTATAGGTTTAAACAAAAATATCGACCATCAATATGGAGTCTACATGATGACGTAAATTCATCAGCCAATGGGAACGCGTTGTGGGCGTGGCCTTGTACTAGGCAGAGAAAGTGAACTTGCACATGATTGGTCGACATTGAGTGACAGAGTAGGCCTCTCAGTTGACTTTCAGATCTTCAGACTATTCAATTGCAATTATTAGAAATTTCGCTCTATAGAGGAAGCAAGAATCTTGTTTCAGAACTTCAAAGCTGTCAACGCTTTATAGAAAAGTATATGTACAGATTCGAAATAATGCAGTTTAATGGATGTAATGAGTTGAACTTAGCGACGTGCTTCACAAAACCAGACTACCTGGAACAGTACCTACTTCTTCTTCTTCTTCTTCTTCTTCTTCTTCTTCTTCTTCTTCTTCTTCTTTTTCTTCTTCTTCTTCTTCTTCTTCTTACGTGCCTGTCCGCTACGAACGATCAACGTGACGGTTTTCACTTTATCCACAGCAATACGAAATACTGTATAATCCATGTAGCTTTTCCCACACCAATATCGGATCATCGGATATTGTTTAGCCAAGAAATCCTTCTTCTACCTGGCCCCTCTTTACAAAAATCTTCCTTTGGAGAACTACCCGTGATAGAGCAAATCTCACGTCTTTTCTCATCATATGTCCAAGATACTAGATCTTTTTTGCATATGATGCCAATGATGGTGATGATTATCACAATGTCTTTCCTAATTTTCCTTAGAAGCTCAATGTTTGTTATATGATCAGTCCATGGTATCCTCAGAATCCTTCTGTATGCCCACATCTCGAATGAAACAAGTATTTTATCTTCTAATGGCCTCATTCAGAGTCCAGGACTTTGCACCATATAATAGGATTGAAAACACATAACATCTAAGCATTTTTATCTCTGTTTCTAGGGAGAAATTCTTGCTCTTGAAGAAGGAACCCATTCATTTAAAAGCTGATCTGGCCTTTCCTATTTTTTATTTTATTTCCTCATTAATATCCCAACCTTCATCTATGATGGTTCCTACTTATACCTACTAACTGTGTAATTTCTCCAGATAAAGCTGAATACCGGTACACAACCGTACACTATTATATGCTATCATTACACTATGGTCAAACAAATTTGAAATTGATGGAGAGGTGTGTTCTAATAAGCATCATTTGAATTCATTTTCATAGAGTACAGTGGGTTGTGAACGGTTATTTATAGACTATATACAGTTCCGAACCCTCAACTAAACTTCCGCATCGTTTTTATTGCAGAATAATACGCTATTCACTATAGAGGTATAGTTCACATAATAGTATAGGTATGACATCGTATAGATATGAGTATAAATCTCTCAGTTGTATATACTAACAATGGTACAATGCAGCATATCATGCCATCTGAATGGAGTGGTGATGCCCAATTTTTCGCGGCTCATTTGACAGCACCCTCCATCCTGGTTCCTTGCAGACCACCAAAGACGGGCTGGAACAACCCTAATAGAGAGAGGGAGTGAGAGTGAGTGAGTGAGACAACCGCAATAGCATTTTATTGTGGTTCAGGTACCTCTCTCATCCTCTTTAATGATACAGAAAGAGATTGATTGAGTACTTTATTTTGTAGATTACAATATATACTGGCTTATACACTTATATACAATACCTTACAATAAAGCAAAATTATGGATGAATTTACAAAAATAAAGTAAGAAAATAATTATTGAGCTGTATATAATATGAAAAACAATTTTTAATAACTATAGATAAATATATAAATTGTTTTATGCATCTACATA
>NW_024091365.1:0-20554 GCF_014356525.2 Nilaparvata lugens | reverse complement strand
ATTACAATTGCTTTTTCATATCATATCAGTTCAATAATTATTTTCTTAGTCTATTATGTAATCCATCTATAATGTTGCTGTATTGTAAGCTAGTATATAAGTGTATAAGCCAGTATATATTGTAATCTACATAAATAAAGTACTCAATCAATCAATCTTCTATTATAAACTCATATTCTCCAACTATTTCTTCCTTCCATTTTCTTGTTTATACTCCTTCCCCTTTTTCATTCTCACAATTCACTTCTTTGTAAATCTCGTTGTTTGATGATCAGAAGAATTGTAATAACAATTACAGAATAAAAAAAAAGTGAAACAATGAAGAATATTAGAACAAAACAACAATGAAAAATATTAAGGAATGACGAAGAATGATTGATAGGGTTGGGAAGGAATAATTGAATAATTATAACAGAGAGAGAACACAGGGAGAAGAGTAAGGAGAGAAGGAAAAGGAAAGAAGTGGAAAAAGAAAACAGGATAAGTGCTGAGAGTGTCCCATTTCCATTAAACTACTGGAGGAGTGCCAAAGATTGAGTGTGTAGGTCAAAGTGGTGAAGAAGAGGAAAAAACAAGAAGAAGAAGGCGCTGAAGAAGATGGAGCAGAAGAAGAAGAAGAGGGAATAAGAAGAAGAGAAGAAGAAATGATGATGATGTGATGATGATGATGAGATGATGATGATGATGATGATGATGATGATGATGATGATGATGATGATGATGATGATGGATGATGATGATGATGATGATGATGATGATGTGATGATGATGATGATGATGAGATGTGATGATGATGATGATGATGATGATGATGATATGATGATGATGATTGATGATGCTGATGAGATGATGATGATGATGATGATGATGATGATGATGATGATGATGATGATGATGATGATGATGATGATGATGATGATGATGATGATGATGCTGGATGATGATGATGATGATGATGATGATGATGAGATGATGATGATGATGATGAGATGATGATGATGATTGAAGAAGAAGAAGAAGAGAAGAAGAAGAAGAAGAAAGAAGAAGAAGAAGAATGAAAAGAGGAAACAGTAAAAGTAAGGATTCATTCTCATCTCAACAACTCGAATCATTCCCACCAACTTGAAATGATATTGAACAGTATTTTTGTTATTCTATTTGTTACTGGCAGATAATTCGTGTTCTGCAAGAGTCTCCATATCAAAAACGTGATACACTGAAAACTTGACCTACAGAGGTCTTCAAGAATTCAAGATAAGTCTATAACCATCCTCGGTAAATTGAGAATCCATATGCAAAATTTCAAGTTGTCACCTGATCATTGATGATTGATTGAGTATTATTTATGTAGATTACAATATATAATGGCTTATACACTTATATACCATAGCTTACAATACAGCAAAATTATAGATGAATTTACATAATATAGACTAAGAAAAAAATATTGAACAGTATATACTATGAAAAAGCAGTTTGTAATATAATAACTATAGATAATAATCATAGGTGCATCTACATAAATTGGCGGAGCTTTGGACATATCAATGTCCATTCTTCGGAAAGAATATTAAAAATAACCTACCCACTAACTCTCTACCAGATAATATGAGACAATATGAGATCAATATGAGACAAAAAATAATATGAATCATGTATATGTCCCATATGACCAGGTGACAAAGTTAATGAGTTGAGTAGTTGAGACGTGATGATGCGTCATTCGTGAATTTCCTATCCCCTACAAGTATAAGCCAGTTCTTATTCCTTTATTATACATTATAAATTGAAGAATGAGCATAACCTAAACTTAAATCCATCATTTCACAATATATACGGGGCAAACATTCCGTATTCGATTACTGAAGAAATAAGTATTTTCCAGAAAACAGAAAATATAGGGAGAGGAGTTATAATTCTCTTGAATAATTTGGAACAAATACAGGTTTGTAATACAGTAACATGCAAAAGGTGTTACAATCACTGTACGCCAACAACTAGCAATTGATTGCAGGAGAAAGAAAGAAGAAGGAGAAGATGAAGATGAAGATGAAGAAGAAGAAGAAGAAGAAGAAGAAAAAGTAGGAGAAGGAGAAGAGGAAGAAGAAGGAGGAATAGGAGAAGGAGAAGAGGAAGAAGAAGAAGGAGTAGGAGAAGAAGAAGAAAAAGAAAAAAGGACAGGAAAATAACATGAATACGAAATCCTGTGGAAGAAGTAGAAGAAGAAGTGGAAGAAGAAGTAGAAGAAGAAGTGGAAGAAGAAGTAGAAGAAGAAGTGGAAGAAGAAGGAAAAGAAGAAATCCGGGAGTGTATTAAGTGTACAAAGAAGCAAAATGAAAAGAATAAGAAGATAGACGAGAATAAGAAGGAGGAGGGAGAGAATATGAGAGAGGAAAAAACACGAGGAATGAGTGGAAAAAAGACAATGAGAAACTTAGTGAGCGGTGTAGAAGAGCAAGCATAGAAAGAAGTAGAATGAAAAGAAGAAGAAAGTGGAGAGTTGAAGAGGAAGAGGAAGAAGAAGAAGAAGTGGAGAAGAAAAGAGAAGAAGATACAGAAGAAAAGAAGAGGAAGAAGAAGAAGTGGAAGAAGAAGGAGAAAAAGAAATCCGAGGGAGTGTGTATTAAGTGTACAAAGAAGCAGTATGAGAAGATACACAAGAATAAGAAGGAGGAGGGAAAGAAGATGAGAGAGGAAAAAACAGGAGGAATGAGTGGAAAAAAGACAATAAGAAACTTAGTGAACGGTGTAGAAAAGCAAGCATAGAAAGAAGTAGAATGAGGAGGAGGAGAAGGTGGAGGAATTGAAGAAGGAGGTTAGAATGGAGAAGAATAAGAAGAAGAAGATGAAGAAGGAGAAGAAGATGAAGAAGGAGAAGAAGAAAGAAAGGACAGGAAAATAACATGAATATGGAATCCTGTGGAAGAAGAAGTGGAAGAAGAAGTGGAAGAAGAAGTGGAAGAAGAATGAAAAAAGAAATCCGAGGGAGTGTGTATTAAGTGTACAAAGAAGCAGAATGAGAAGATAGACGAGAATAAGAAGGAGGAGGGAAATAAGATGAGAGAGGAAAAAAAACAGGAGGTATGAGTGGAAAAAAGACAATGAGAAACTTAGTGAGCGGTGTAGAAGAGCAAGCATAGAAAGAAGTAGAATGAAAAGAAGGAGAAAGTGGAGAGTTGAAGAGGAAGAGGGAGAAGAAGAAGAAGTGAAGGAGAAAAGAGAAGAAGAAGGAGAAGAAACAGGAAAAGAAGAAGGAGAAGAAGAAGAAGTAGAAGGAGAAGAAGAAGAAGAAGAAGGAGAGAAACAAGAAGAAGGAGGAGAAGAAGGAGAAGAAAGAGAAGAAGTAGAAAAAGAAGAAGAAGAAGAAAAAGGAGGGAAGAGAAGATTGATAAGTGAGGTAGAAATCAAGTCGCTGTTTTTGCGTTTATCATTTTCAACTGTACTCTCTGCGACCAGGGGTTGGGTTGGAGAACCAACCTCAATCAAGCTTTCACTTCCTCCTCCTCCTCCTCCTCCTCCACCTCCTCCTCCTCCTCCTCCTCCTTCTCCTTCCTCTTCTTCTTATTCTTCTTCTTCGTTGACTTCTCCGCTACCTCAATTTCCACTTCTTCTGGTGACACATCTTATTACTTACAACAAGTCACACAGTCCCACCAACAACTCAACCACACTGATATCGCTCTCACTGTTTCCTCCTCCTCTACTCCTTCTTCTTCTTCTCCTTCTCCTTCTTCCTCTCCCTCTTCCTCTCCCTTTGGTAGAGAGTAAGTGGGGAGAATATTTATAATATTCTTTCCGAAGAATGGACATTGATATGTCCAAAGCTCCGCCAATTTATGTACATGCATTACAATATTATCTATAAGTTATTACAAATTGCTTTTCATATATCATATACAGTTCAATAATTATTTTCTTAGTCTATATTATGTAAATTCATCTATAATGTTGCTGTATTGTAAGCTATTGTATATAAGTGTATAAGCCAGTATATATTGTAATCTACATAAATTGAGTACTCAATCAATCAATCAATCAATCAATCTTCACCCTTCTCCTTGAACATCTCCTTCTCCACCTTCTGCAATCGCATGTTGGTGAGAGGAATACTAGTAGTTCTGTGAACAGTAGACCTCGCACTCAGTAAATTACATTGACCTGTTGTTGTGTTTTCTCAAAAATTAATAAATAATTTATCAATTAAAAATGACTAGAAAAAATCCTGAATGAATATAGAGTTTTCTGTCCTATCGTACCGTGACGTGTCGTCCCGGAATTTGAGTGTGAGCGCTGTTATCAGGTCTGGCTGCAACTGTCTACAACGTTGATGGAAACATACATTTTCAAGATGTTCGATGTTCTTGAACGGGTAGTATTATAGTCCACTAGACAGCTGATTTATGATGAATAATTCTATAGTCTGATTTTTACAGTAATATTGGCGTATGGAGGAGGCTCCTTTTTCCTTTTATATTATCCTTGAAATGCAAAATTTCCAAAAACCTTGTTTATACATCGACGCACAATTTAAAAAGGAACATACCTGTCAAATTTCAAAGAAATCTATTACCGTGTTTCGCCGTAAATGCCCAAAAAAAAACATATAAACATTTAAACATTCGAAAATTCAAACATTAAAAAATTAAGATAAAAGCCAAACCGTCGACTTCACTCTTAGACCTCACTTCGCTCGGTCAACTATCTATTATCCTATATGCTTTTCAGAGAATCGACAATTATTTGTTGAAACACAGCGGATTTATGTAGATACAACACAATATTATATTATTCCAATTCAATGCGCATTCCATCCAAATATCAACCAATCATTCTCCACACAATACTTTGTCCAATACTGTAGGGTTATGAGTTGTTAGTGGGCCGATTAGTGTAGATACAACACAATATTATATTATCCCAATTCAATGCGCATTCCATCCAAATATCAACCAATCATTCTCCATACAATACTTTGTCCAATACTGTAGGGTTATGAGTTGTTAGTGGGCCGATTAGTGTAGATACAACACAATATTATATTATCCCAATTCAATGCGCAATCATTCTCCAATTCTCCACACAATATTCTGGCTAATTTATTCAATAGTTAGCTATATTGTCAGTTATTCTGAATTATAGAATCGTCCAGTTCATACCTTGTGAGCATCGATTGAATAGTACAAGAATGATTGATTGATTGAGTACTTTATTTATGTAGATTACAATATATACTGGCTTATACACTTATATACAATAGCTTACAATACAGCAAAATTATAGATGAATTTACATAATATAGCCTAAGAAAATAATAATTGAACTGTATATGATGTGAAAAAAGAAATTTGTAATAACTATAGACAATATTGTTATGCATGTACATAAATTGGCGGAGCTTTGGACATATCAATGTCCATTCTTCGGAAAGATTATTCAAAATATCCTTCCCACTAGCTCTCTACCAAAAGAAGGAGCTAAAGGAGAAGGTGGAAAGGTGAATTTGAAAGAGGTTGAGAAAGAGGATAAGGAGGAGGTGGAGGAGGAGGAGGTGGAGGAGGATGAGGATGAGGAGGAGGAGGAGGTGGAGTTGGAGGAGGAGGAGGAGGAGGAAGTGTTGAAGAAGAAGGAAGTAAGAGATGAGGGTTTGAGATAAGAAACATGAGAGTTGGATTGTTTCCAAGGTATAATTGAAACAGTGGGACAAATGCTTGCTTGCAATTCTCTAGATTAAGATTGCCTTTTTCACTCCTCTCTCTCTCACCTTAACCCAATTTCTCTTCCTCCTACAACCCCTATTTCCACTTCCTCTTCTTCTCCTACTTCTACTTCTCCATGATCAGAGTTCTGTCTGGGGGAAACAGCGTACAATCATAGCCACCTCTAATACAAGGCCCCGGCCTACGATATTGCAACGTCGCAGTGTAGGCCTAGAATCATAGAGAAACAATAGCGTGAGTAGATATCCCATGGTATAGGGAAATTCTGTCGCAACTTTTACTGTTATCTCAAGCCGATTACTGTCGATTATTGTCAATTATTACTGTTTTGTTGGGGTGAGAGTGTTGGAACGGCACAATTTGAGAGACTACCAGCGTCAGACAGCTGCATAGGAAAGAACTACGTGGACTATCGGCTTGAAATAACAGTAAAAGTTGTGACATAAACGCCCTATACCATGGGATATCTACTTATGCTATCGTTTCACTATGCTAGAATCTAATACATGATTGGTAGAAAATACTTTTAAAAAATACGAGCTGATCTTTTTCACCAATCATGTATTAGATTCTAGGCCTACGCTGCGACGTTGCAATATCGTAGGCCGGGGCCGGGGCCATGCTACAATCTACAAATATATTTATTGACCGAGCGAAGTGAGGTCTAAGATCCAAGTCGACGGTTTGGCATTTCTCTTAATGTTTATATGTTGCGCATTTACGGCGAAACGCGGTAATAGATTTTCATGAAATTTGACAGGTATGTTCCTTTTTTAATTGCGCGTCGACGTATATACAAGGTTTTTGGAAATTTTGCATTTCAAGGATAAAATAAAAGGGGAAAGGAGCCTCCTTCATACGCCAATATTAGAGTAGAAATCAGACTATAGAATTATTCATCATGAATCAGCTGACAAGTGATTACACAGATGTGTGGAGAAGCCAGTCTATTGCTGTATTTCCATAAGGTCTATAGTTTTAATCAGGTACTTGTGGATGAGAATACTGCGTGAGGTCTACTGTTCACAGAACTACTAGTATAAAAGGAAAAGGAGCCTCCTTCATACGCCAATATTAGAGTAGAAATCAGACTATAGAATTATTCATCATGAATCAGCTGACAAGTGATTACACAGATGTGTGGAGAAGCCAGTCTATTGCTGTATTTCCATAAGGTCTATAGTTTTAATCAGGTACTTGTGGATGAGAATACTGCGTGAGGTCTACTGTTCATAGAACTACTAGTATCAAATGGTGATGTCGCGGAGACTAGAGTCGACTATAAAGTTGCTGTTACATCAAACATTCAGAAACCAAAGAGAGAGAAACATTGAAAGTGAGAAAGAGATAGATAAACATAAACATTGAGAGAGAGAAAGAGATACCGTATTGTCGAATATTTGATGACGAAGATGAAGAATGAGAAAGTGAGAGAGACCTGGAAGAGGGATTACATTAGATTACTTTATTTATCTATGTTTAAATTGAATGAGGGTAATGCTGATTATTCAACGAATTTTAAAAAGTATAAATAATTAATCAATGAGAACAAAATATTGAATGCAATTAGAATAACGATAATATAATATTGTAATGTACTTCATAAATCGGCGGTGTTTCAGCAAATAGTTGTCGATTCTCTAAGTGGGATATAAAATAATATACTTCCTATCAACACACGCCCAGGTAGAGAGAGAGAGGAAGATTGATTGATTGATTGAGTACTTCATTTATATAGATTACAATATATACTGGCTTATACACTCATATACAATAGCTTACAATACAGCAACATTATAGATGAATTTACATAATATAGACTAAGAAAATGAGTTTAGAACTGCATATGATAATTATGAAAAAAGCAATAATTGGTAATAGCTATAGATAATATTGTAATGCATGTACATGAATTGGCGGAGCTTTGGACATATCAATGTCCATTATTCGGAAAGAATATTCGAAGTATCCTTCCCACTAACTCTCTAGCAAATAGAGAGAGAGAGATAGAGTAACTGAGAGGAATAAAGGAAGAAAAAGCGTAACAGGAAGAAAGAGAGGGAAATGAGTAAGATCTTGATACAAATGATATACAGATGTATATCTTGATAGAAATAAAAGATATTTATGCAGTTTCCACAAATATAGATTATGTTGTTACTTGCAGATATGTCGAAGATTTGAGAGTGAAGAAAAACCATGAGAGATAGTGAGTGAAGAGAGAAACACAGTAAGAGAGAGATAGAGTAAGAGTAACTGAGATGGAGGAAGGGAGAGGATGAGAGAGCGAGAGAGCGTGAGCGCAAGAGATATAGTGAGAGAGAAAGAAAGTGGAAGTAAGAGAGAAACAGAGATATAAATATTGAGAGAGAGAGAGAGAGAAAAAGACGGAGGGAGAGAGATTGATTGATTGAGTACTTTATTTATGTAGATTACAATATATACTGGCTTATACACTTATATACTATAGCTCACAATACAGCAAAATTATAGATGAATTTACATTATAGACTAGGAAAATAATTATTGAACTGCATATGATATGAAAAAGCAATTTGGAATAACTATAGATAATATTGTAATGCATGTACATAAATTGGCGGAGCTTTGGACATATCAATGTCCATTATTCGGAAAGAATATTCGAAGTATCCTTCCCACTAACTCTCTAGCAAATAGAGAGAGAGGGATAGAGTAACTGAGAGGAGTAGAGAGAGAGAAAGCGTAACAGGAAGAAAGAGAGGGAAATGAGTAAGATGTATATCTTGATACAAGTAATATACAGATGTATATCTTGATAGAAATAACAGATATTTATGCAGTTTCCACAAATATGGATTATGTTGTTACTTGCAGATTTGTCAAAAATTTGAGAGTAAAGAAAAATCATGAGAGATAGTGAGTGAAGAGAGAAACACAGAAAGAGAGAGAGATAGAGTGAGAGTGACTGAGATAGAGAGAGGGAGAGGATGAGAGAGCAAGAGAGCGAGAGCGCAAGAGATATAGTGAGAGAGAAAGAAAAAGAAAGTAAGAGAGAAACAGAGATTTAAATATTGAGAGAGAGAGAGAAAGAGACGAGAGAGAGAGAGAGAGAGATTGATTGATTGAGTACTTTATTTATGTAGATTACAATATATACTGGCTTATACACTTATATACAATAGCTTACAATACAGCAACATTATAGATGAATTTACAAAATATAGACCAAGAAAATAATTATTGAACTGTATATGATATGAAAAAGCAATTTGTAATATAATAACTATAGATAATATTGTAATGCATCTACATGAATTGGCGGAGCTTTGGACATATCAATGTCCATTCTTCGGAAACAATATTAAAAATATCCTCCCCACTAACTCTCTACCAAAACTAACTCCCTACCAAAACTAACTCTCCACTCTCAGAGAGAGAGATAGAGTGAGAGTAACTGAGATAGAGAAAGAGAGAGGATGAGAGAGCGAGAGAGTGAGAGAGCAAGATATATAGTAAGAGAGAAAGAGAGAGGAACTGAGAGAGAAACAGAGATATAAATATTGAGAGACAGATAATGTGAGACTAGTTCACAGACCGCGAAATTAAAAACTTCCCCTGATGCGGATAATCTGAAGCTAAATCGCTCACTGCGAAATTAAAATCTCTACTATGAATATAAGCTAAAACCCTATGGATTTAAAGCGGTTTACGAAAATAACGAGGTTCCCCTCTATGTTATAGAGAGAGGTGAATCACCATAGTGAAAAGATAGCATAAGGAGATATCTCATGGTAAAGGACCGTTATGTTGCAAATTTCATCTCAGACTACTGTCTATTATTAGTGTGTTGTTGGGAGTGTAAGAGTGTAAGAAGGGCACAGTATGAGAGACTACCAGCGTCACATAGCTTCACCAAAAACAACTACTAGGACTATCGGCTTCAGTTAACACTCACATTTGCAACATAGACACCCTATACACTGTCTATTATTAGTGTGTTGTTGGGAGTGTAAGAGTGTAAGAAGGGCACAGTATGAGAGACTACCAGCGTCACATAGCTTCACCAAAAACAACTACTAGGACTATCGACTTCAGTTAACACTCACATTTGCAACATAGACCCCTATACACTGTCTATATTAGTGTGTTGTTGGGAGTGTAAGAGTGTAAGAAGGCACAGTATGAGAGACTACCAGCGTCACATAGCTTCACCAAAAACAACTACTAGGACTATCGGCTTCAGTTAACACTCACATTTGCAACATAGACACCCTATACACTGTCTATTATTAGTGTGTTGTTGGGATGTAAGAGTGTAAGAAGGGCACAGTATGAGAGACTACCAGCGTCACATAGCTTCACCAAAAACAACTACTAGGACTATCGGCTTCAGTTAACACTCACATTTGCAACATAGACACCCTATACACTGTCTATTATTAGTGTGTTGTTGGGATGTAAGAGTGTAAGAAGGGCACAGTATGAGAGACTACCAGCGTCACATAGCTTCACCAAAAACAACTACTAGGACTATCGGCTTCAGTTAACACTCACATTTGCAACATAGACACCCTATACACTGTCTATTATTAGTGTGTTGTTGGGATGTAAGAGTGTAAGAAGGGCACAGTATGAGAGACTACCAGCGTCACATAGCTTCACCAAAAACAACTACTAGGACTATCGGCTTCAGTTAACACTCACATTTGCAACATAGACACCTATACACTGTCTATTATTAGTGTGTTGTTGGAGTGTAAGAGTGTAAGAAGGGCACAGTATGAGAGACTACCAGCGTCACATAGCTTCACCAAAAACAACTACTAGGACTATCGGCTTCAGTTAACACTCACATTTGCAACATAGACACCCTATACACTGTCTATTATTAGTGTGTTGTTGGGAGTGTGAGAGTGTAAGAAGGGCACAGTATGAGAGACTACCAGCGTCACATAGCTTCACCAAAAACACTACTAGGACTATCGGCTTCAGTTAACACTCACATTTGCAACATAGACACCCTATACACTGTCTATTATTAGTGTGTTGTTGGGAGTGTAAGAGTGTAAGAAGGGCACAGTATGAGAGACTACCAGCGTCACATAGCTTCACCAAAAACAACTACTAGGACTATCGGCTTTAGTTAACACTCACATTTGCAACATAACGGTCCTTTACCATGACATATCACCATAAATGATACAGAATCATCACAATATGATACAGTATCATCTCAACCTCCAATTCATACACAATTTGACACTGCATTTGAAGATGACACGGAATTTGATACAAAACTTCAAAACTTTTATCCAGTCTCCAGTTAAAAGTGAAATTTGCAACATAACGGTCCTTTACCATGGCATATCAACATAAATGATACAGTATCAACACAATGTGAAACAGTATCATCTCATCTTGATTCACAACACAATAATTTGATTCAAAACTTCCAAACTCCTATCGGCTTCACTTAACACTGAAATTTGCAACATAACGGTCCTTTACCATGACATATCATCATTCTTTACTATTAAATGAGCAATTTTTTTCCATCTTTAGATGTTTATATGTTTATGTGTTTATATGTTATATGTTATATGTAATAATTATATATTTCGTCGTCTGTTGGTGATGGACGTGAGTTAGCGAGTTCATGTGTGTGGGACTGTGTAAAAATTATGACTCAGCTGTTGAACTTTTGTAATCATTCAATCAGGTACTTATTGCCGGTTGCAAAAAAGCTGGGTTATATTTAATCCTGATTAATTCCAGTAGAACCATCTTCTTGAAAAAGTCTTCTCTGATTTGGTTCACGTGAAATTAATCAGGATTAAAATTCAACCGGATTCTGGGTAACCGGGCCTTTAAGAGGGGAATTTTTGCATTACTCTGAAAATAATTCTCAATTTACTGTGATTAGATAGAACATTTCGGAATGAACTATGAATATTATTATAATTTCTCCTTTCGTAATAATTTTCATGTTTTTGTATTCCAGAGCGAAGCTCGGTCCCCGATATTAAATGATAATAATGATAATCATTTTATTTATTAACGAGCACAAGCACATACAAATGGAGTTGCTGATAAGAGCCCATGAATAACAATACTAATATTGAACTGTAAAAACGTACGGTAACATAATGACAAGAAGCAATAAATTTACATAAAAAGGTAAGAATTCAAATCTATATAAACAAGTTTTCAAGCACCATTGAAAGTTCGTTTGTTCCAGAAACAGTGATTATCGACTAGAAAACTTAAATGATAAAGTATCAACACAATATGATACAGTATCATCTCAACCTCAACTTGATACACAACACCATAATTTGATAGCAAACTTCCAAACTGAATGAATTCTGCAAACCATGGTATATCTCATGTGAAAGAGAGTGGAGGAAGAAGCGGAATAGGAGAAAGAGGAGAAAAGGAGAGAGAAGAGGGAAGCAATAATAAGTGGGGGGAGAGGAAGGAGAAGCCTGAGGAGGATGAGGAGCAGGAGGAGGAGGAGGAAGACCTTCATAAAGAGGTGAAAAATAGAGGTGACATTCATATCTTGCCTTTAGGCAACGTTCCTTTCAACGCTATTGTTGGAGCTGAAGGGTTTAAAAATTGTAGAGAAGAATAAGTAGCAGGAGAAGAAGAAGGAGAAGAAGAAGAAGATGGCAGGAGGAGAAGAAGGAAAAGAAGAAGAAGAAGAAGAAGAAGAAGAAGAAGAAGAAGCGGAAGACGGAAGAGAGAATGGAAGAAGATGGATGTTGGAGAAAGAAAGCCGACATTCATTTCTAGCCCAAGGCATTTTTTTTTCTTTTTCAACAACCATGTTGCAACTGGTGGTGTTCTGAGAAGTAGGAGGAGGAGGGGGTTGAGGAGAAGGAGGTGGGTGAGGAGGAGGAGCATGAGGAGGACAGATGTCTCCTCATGGTACCCTAGGGACAAGTTTGTCTGAAAAAGTATTTACCACCATGACTCGAGATACATTGCACTTACAACAAGAGCACTCTACTGCTTCTTCCTCCTCCCCCTCCTCTTGTTCTACTTCTTCTTCTTCTTCTTCTCCTTTCTTCACTCTTACATCTTTTTCTTCTCCTTTTTCTCTCATGTATCAAATCTTACTTTTCTCTTCACAGCCTACCTCAAAATTTCCATCCAATTTCAATCTATTTCAAATCCTCGACACCATTGTCTTGTATGTCTTCTACTCAATTCTTCGGAATTTTCTCTGCAAGCCCTCTTTACCCTCAATATCTCACTCATTCTTCTCTCTCATATCTACTTCTCATCTCCCTCTAATCCATCCTCTTCTCCATTTACTTCTTTTGCCCTATTACCATAGGTAAGGAAAGTATTTCTTTCCAAGAAAAATTAAGGTACCCTAATTTCAAGTTTTCTATACGTTTCAAGGTCCCCTGAGTCCAAAAACATGATTTTTGGGTGTTGGTCTGTGTGTGTGTGTGTGTGTGTGTGTGTGTGTATGTGTGTATGTCTGTGAACACGATAACTCCATTCCCAATTAACCAATCGACTTGAAATTTCAAACTTAGGGTCCTTATACCATAAGGATCCGACAATAAGAAATTCAATAAAATTCAATTCAAGATGGCGGAAAAAATGGCGGATAATTACTAAAAAACCATGTTTTTCACGTTTTTCTCGAAAACGGCTCTAACGATTTCCTTCAAATTTATACCATGGATAGCTATTTATAAGCCCTATGAACTGACATGAGTCTCATTTCTGAGAAAATTCCAGGAGCTTTGTAATATTATTGAGAAAAATGGCGGATAATGACTGAAAAACCATGTTTTTCACGGTTTTCTCGAAAACGGCTCTAACGATTTTCTTCAAATTCATACCATGGATAGCTATTTATAAGCCCTATCAACTGACATGAGTCTCATTTCTGGGAAAATTCCAGGAGCTCCGTAATATTATTGAGAAAAATGGCGGATAATGACTAAAAAACAATGTTTTTCACGATTTTCTCAAAAATTACTTGACTGATTTTTTTCAAATTCATACCCTGTATAGTAATTTATCAGCTCTATCAACTGGCATGAGTCTTTTTCCTGGGCAACTAATGGGGGTCCACCCCATCCTTGAGAAATGGACTTTGTAACCTCCTTCTAGTGCATGAGGTAGGTAGGTAGAGCAGTTTATAAAAAGAACACAGCCATAGTCAAGATATTTCATCTGTAGAACAGCTGTTTTGATGACTTTTGGAAAAAATCATCGAATTTCACAATTTACACAAAGGAAAAAGTACTCTGAAAACAATTATATATACACATATAAAGTAGTCTGATCGTAGTTGCAAATATGTTGCCGCCAATCATCATTATATTATTCCCCTAAATTATTCTCATCTAAGAATGAGGCTTACAGTTCAATGAGCAAGGAAAATTGTGTGCGTGTACCACACCAGATTTTTCCTCTTCCTCTCAAAAAATCTCAATTCCCTTCTTCCATAATAATATCACCTGCACTTCTATTATCCAATGCATTCCTATCTTTTTCATTGATTGTATACCTTGATCACACTATAGTGAGGCCCACGTTATAATGGCAGTATTTGAATAGCATTGGTGTTGCTATCCTTGTCCATTATTGAAAAAAGCATGTAGCAAATGCATCAAACCATAGTGTTGTGTATCAAGTTGAGATTAAACTGTATCATATTCGTTCACTACTGTATCAAGTTGAGATGATACTGTATCATATTGTGTTGATACTGTATCATAAAGTGGTTGTTCTTATTCTATAGTGAGGTCCATGTTATAATGACAGTATTTGATTAATGCGAAAGAGATAGCGCTATGTATAGCTGACACTATAGAAACCTAACATTGATGTTGCTATCCTTGTCTATCATTTGACAAAGAAGATAGTGCTATCCTCCACTACCTCCACACTGTTTTCAGATCATACTATAACATGTAGACATTGTGGCGTCCCTCTTTGGGTTTGGACAGTGCCCCATGTTGGGCGCCAAAATTATGTGATGTCAAAAAATGGGCAGTGACAGTGTATAACATATTAACATATTGAATATGTATATGTGTAACAATGTATTATTCAAATATGTGAATGATGTTCTTGGTGAATTTAAGAATATAGATTATTTTGAACAAGAAAGAGCATTTGATATCACATGAGATATACCGGTATCAGCTATCCTCTATAGGAGGCATTGAAAAGACAGAGGATCGGCAATGCTCTCCTCCTATTTTCTTCTATGCCATTATAAAGTGGACCTCACAATAGAACAAGAACAACCACAACATGATACAGTATCAACACAGTATGATACAGTATCATCTCAACTTGATACACAACACTATGATTTGATACATTCGCTATCTGCTTTGTGGAATGATAGACAAGGATAGCAACACCAGTGATAATCAAATACTGCCATTATAACGTGGACCTCACTATAGAACAACAACAACCACAAAATGATACAGTATCAACACAATATGATACAGTATCATCTCAACTAGATACACAACACTATGATTTGGTACATTCGCCACCTGCTTTGTGGAATGATAGACAAGGATAGCAACACTAATGTTAATCAAATACTGTCATCATAACGTGCACCTCACTATAGAACAAGAACAACCACAACATGATACAGTATCAACATAGTATGATACAGTATCATCTCAACTTGATACACAACACAATGATTTGATACATTCGCTATCTGCTTTGTGGAATGATAGACAAGGATAGCAACACCAATGTTAATCAAATACTGCCATTATAACGTGCACCTCACTATAGGTCCACAGAACTGAATTCCTTGAAGCAGAATCCTCACACAACAAAATTACTTATTTAATGAGCATTAAATTAGATCAATGGATATACTCATATCAAAGCAATACCTAACTTAATAACAGAGATCTGTAGAGTTAGTCATCTGTTAATGAGGCCATTATCTGTTGATAAAGCCCTGTTCGGATTAACTGTAGCGTATATTGTACAGATTATTGCAAGGTGCATAATTATACAAATTACAGATAAACGTAAATTCATAGTGAGTTACTATACCGTGTGAAAGTAAGCCCACCATTATTCTCTTTGAATAGAAATCTCCAAAACTCCACGTTTCAGTAGATTCGATTATATCGAAGGAAATTGGTCAGAGGAGGAGGAGGAGGAGGATGAGGAGGAGGAGGAGGTGAATGAGAAGGAGGAGGAGGTAAAGGAGGAGGTAAAGGAGGAGGAGGAGGAGGAGGAGGAGGAGGAGAAGGAGGAGGAGAAGGATGAGGAGGGTGAGGAGGAGGAGGGGGAGAAGTATAAGATTAGAGTCCTTCATTCCTGTGTGTTACATTATATTCAAGCTTCCACACCAATCTATGCTCTATCTATCCATAATAATAATGATGATGAAGGAAAGAACTGTCTTATACACGTAGGGGATAGGATATTCACGAATGACGCATCATCACGTCTCAACTACTCAACTCATTAACTTCAAATTTTGCATATAGATTCTTAATTTACCGAGGATGGTTATAGGCTTGTTTTGATTTCTCAAGATTCCAGTGGGTCCGGTTTTCAGTTTGTCAAGTTTTTTACTGGGCCCTAGTGAAGCATGGGTTACCAGTGAGTTTAAAATGAATAACACTACTGCTAATAATTAATCGAATTTTACAAATTATGGAAAATAAACAACCACGACATGATACAGTATCAACACAATATGATACAGTATCATCTCAACTGGATACACAACACTATGATTTAATACATTCGCTATCTGCTTTGTGGAATGATAGACAAGGATAGCAACACCAATGTTGATCAAATACTGCCATTATAACGTGGACCTCACTATAGGACAAGAACAACCACAACATGATACAGTATCAACACAATATGATACAGTATCATCTCAACTGATACACAACACTATGATTGATACATTCGCTATCTGCTTTGTGGAATGATAGACAAGGATAGCAACACCAATGTTAATCAAATACTGCCATTATAACGTGGACCTCACTATAGAACAAGAACAACCACGACATGATACAGTATCAACACAATATGATACAGTATCATCTCAACTGGATACACAACACTATGATTTGATACATTCGCTATCTGCTTTGTGGAATGATAGACAAGGATAGCAACACCAATGTTAATCAAATACTGCCATTATAACGTGGACCTCACTATAGAACAAGAACAACCACGACATGATACAGTATCAACACAATATGATACAGTATCATCTCAACTTGATACACAACACTATGATATGATACATTCACTATCTGCTATGTGGAATGATAGACAAGGATAGCATCACCAATGTTGATCAAATACTGCCATTGTAATGTGGACCTCACTATAGATCTACATACAGTACAACTGAATTACTTGAAGCAGAATCCTTTCACAACAAAATTACTTATTTAATGAGCATTAAATTAGATCAATGGATATACTCATATCAAAGCAATACCTAACTTAATAACAGAGATCTGTAGAGTTAGTCATCTGTTAATGAGGCCATTATCTGTTGATAAAGCCCTGTTCAGATTAACTGTAGCGTATAGAGTACGGATTATTGCAAGGTGCATATACAAATTACAGATAAACGTAAATTCATAGTGAGTTACCCTACCGTGTGAAAGTAGTCCTACCATTATTCTCTTTGAATATAAATCTCCAGTTCTCCATGTTCCAGTAGATCCGATTGTATTGAAGGAAATTGAGCAGAAGGAGGTGGTGATGGTGGAGGATGATGATGAGGAGGAGGGGGAGAAGTATAAGATTAGAGTCCTTCATTCCTGTGTGTTACATTATATTCAAGCTTCCACACCAATCTATGCTCTATCTATCCATAATAATAATGATGATGAAGGAAAGAACTGTCTTATACAGGTAGGGGATAGGATATTCACGAATGACGCATCATCACGTCTCAACTACTCAACTCATTAACTTCACATTTTGCATATAGATTCTTAATTTACCGAGGATGGTTATAGGCTTGTTTTGATTTCTCAAGATTCCAGTGGGTCCGGTTTTCAGTTTGTCAAGTTTTTAACTGGACACTAGTGGAGCATGTGAGTTAAAATGAATAACACTACAACTAATCATTAGCCGAATTTTACAAATTATGGAAAATAAACAATCAGAATGAATATTCAATACGCATTGAATTGAGATAATATAATATTGTGTTGTATCTACACTAATCGGCCCACTAACAACTCTTAACACTACAGTATTGGACAAAGTATTGTGTGGAGAATGATTGGTTGATATTTGGATGGAATGCGCATTGAATTGGGATGATATAATATCGTGTTGTATCTACACTAATCAGCCTACTAACAACTCATAACCCTACAGTATTGGACAAAGTATTGTGTGGAGAATGATTGGTTGATATTTGGATGAAATGCGCATTGAATTGGGATAATATAATATTGTAATCAGAAGTGGATTTGGAACAAGAGAGGCGCTCTTTGCTTATAATGTGATAATTCAACGATGTCTGGATGTGAATAAGAATGTCTATGCATGCTTCATTGATTACAATAAAGCATTTGACAAAGTACGTCACAACCCACTGATGGAAATTTTGGAAGAAGCATACATTGATACTAGGGACATTCAGATAATCAAAAATTTATACTTCCATCAAACAGCAGAAGTTCGAGTCCAATCAAAAACTAGTCGAGAACTTGCAATAAAGCGTGGAGTCCGTCATGGATGTGTACTCTCCCCACTCTTGTTCAATTTATACTCGGAAAATATCATAGCAAAAGCTCTTGAAGAAGAAGCAGCGGGCATTGTCATCAATGGTACCCATATCACAACATCCGCTATGCAGATGACACTGTACTCCTGGCTGAAAGCATAGAAGACCTGCAAAGAATGCTAGGCAATTTGATAAGGACAAGTGAGGAATATGGCTCACATTAAATGCCAAAAAAACAAAGTATATGGTCATTACAAAGCATGAAATTCCACAAGAGCACCTTTTTGCTGGACAGGATATGATAGAACGGATAGAGGCATATAACTATCTGGGAACCCGCGTCAGCTGCAATGCAAGTCACATGCCAGAAATAAAAATGAGAATTGAAAAGGCCAGAGCTGCCTTTGTAAAAATGAGAACACTTCTGTCGGCTCGTGACTTGTCTATTGAGGTTAGGACCCGTCTCTTGAGGTGCTATGTGTTTCCTGTTCTCTTGTATGGGTTGGAAGCATGGACACTAAATGGGGAATGTGAGACCAGACTTCAAGCATTTGAAATGTGGAGCTACCGGCGGATACTCCGTATATCGTGGACAGATAGAGTCACGAACGTAGAAGTTCTCAGAAGAATGGGTAAGCAACTAGATATTGTGCGTGACATTAAATACGAAAGTTGACTTACCTTGGACACATTATGAGAGGACCCAAGTACATGATTCTGCACCTCATATCCAAGGTAAAATAGTTGGTAAGCGCTCGGTGGACGCAGGAGAATGTCTTGGTTGAGAAACCTGAGGGAAGCGTTTAATTGCACAACCAATGACCTATTTAGAGCGGCTGTGAACAAGGTAAAAATCGCCATGATGATTGCCAACCTCCGAAATGGAGACGGTACTTAGAGAAGAAGAATATTGTAATGTAACTTCATGAATTGACGGTGTTTCAACAGATAATTGTCGACTCTCTGAAAACTATTGAAATTATATCATCCCTCCCATCAACACACGACTAGGAAGGGTTATTGTAAGGATACGAAGAGAATAGGAATAGGAAGAAGAAGAAGAAGAAGAAGAAGAAGAAGAAGAAGAAGAAGAAGAAGAAGAAGAAGAAGAGAAGAAGAAGAAGAAGAAGAAGAAGAAGAAGAAGAAGAAGAAGAAGGAAAAGTGAGAAAGGGATAAGAGGAGTAAGAGGAGCATGAGGAGGAAAGGAAAAGGAGAAGCAGAAGGATGATTAGCGAGAATAATATTGCAACCCTTGGAGAACACAGCTGGTCTGGACAAGCGTTGAATTTATATTGGGATGTAATTACAATGATACAATCTTCACTCCTCCTCCTCCTCCTCCTCCTCCTCCTCCTACTCCTCCTCCTCCGAACACGATAAATATCTTGCATTTCCTTCTACCTCATCCTCTAAACCATTCTCACTCACTCTCTCTCACTCTCATTTGGAAATTATCAACCTCCCAGATTTTCAAACCCAAATTCTAACTCAATCTCCTCCTCCTCCTCAACATCTTCCTCCTCCTCACACACATTAGATATCATGTATTTCCTCTCACATTATCTTCCACTCTCCCATACTCTCTCACTCTCTCTCTTTCTCATTAGCTATTATCATTTTCCCAAATTTTCAACTACATGCAAAATCGGGTCCCTCTCACGGTATAATCTTGATTTATATTTCTTCCTCCCCTACTCCTCCTCATTCCTCTCCACCTTTGACTCCTCCTCCTTCTCCACAACTTCTTTCTCTATCATACTTCTCCTTGATCTCTACCCCAACTTACTATAGTGAGGTCCACGTTATAATGGCAGTGTTTGTTTAGCAATGGTGCTGCTATCCTTGTCTATCATTTCACAGTGCAGATAACAAATGTTTCAAATCATAGTGTTGTTTAAGTTGAGATGATACTATATCATATTGTGTTGATACTGTATCATGTTGTGGTTGTTCTTGTTCTATAGTGGGGTCCACGTTATAATGGCAGTGGAGAAAGATAGGAGAACAACGTTGCTTATTCTCTGTCTTGTCAATGCCTTCTATAAACTGTAGCTGATACAGGTTTATTGATGTAATATTAACTGTTCATTCTCGTTTAAAATAATCAAT
>NW_024091364.1:0-22183 GCF_014356525.2 Nilaparvata lugens | reverse complement strand
TTTTAAAGTGTGAATTATTCTTCAAATTAATTCGTTTGTTCCATTCTTCAGTGTGATTCAATTATTCATCGAGTTCTTCACTCAATTACTCTGTTAAAATTGGATAAACTTTGTCTAAAACTGCAACCTCGTGTGAGCGTTTCATTGCTATTCATATTTTGTGCGAGTAATGTCACTCGCGCATTCCCTCGGGCGCATTCAGTTGCCAGGTAACAGGTAAGAGCATCAATGTGTTCTTTGAAGCTGTATTATGAGCTGCAAAACGTTTTTAAAGTGTGAATTATTCTTCAAATTAATTCGTTTGTTCTATTCTTCAGTGTGATTCAATTATTCATCAAGTTCTTCACTCAGTTACTCTGTTAAAATTGGATAAACTTTGTCTAAAATTGCAACCTCGTGTAAGCTTCAGTTGCCATTTTTCTACAATTGGCTTCACCTCGTGAACCTCAAACTTTCAAGTGCATCATCTCTACTGTTTGGAAATCAATCCAAAATCCACAATTTGAAGATCGGATTATTCGTTTGGAATTCTACTCGCTCCAGCCTACTTTCCATTGGGGGATTCACCTGCTGTAATGGACGTTTCCATGCTTGTCATCGCATGGCCTGATCACTTCATCGCTTGCTGATGTCCTGTTCCTGTTGGTATTGCAGAGTCGTTGCCTGTCTGCCTGGCCGCATCTCCTCTTCAAAATTTTATTCAGGTTATGTAAATCGTTCTTTTCAATTTTCATTTACGTATGCATCATTATTGTTTTATTAATGTCTATCTTGACATTCAACTCACTGAGGCCACTGACGCCTAATTATTATTTTATTAATGTCTATCTTGACATTCAACTCACTGAGGCCACTGACGCCTAATTATTATTTTATTAATGTCTATCTTGACATTCAACTCACTGAGGCCACTGACGCCTAATTATTATTTTATTAATGTCTATCTTGACATTCAACTCACTGAGGCCACTGACGCCTACTTATTATTTGATTAATGTCTATCTTGACATTCATCTCACTGAGGCCACTGACGCCTACTTATTATTTGATTAATGTCTATCTTGACATTCATTTCACTGAGGCCATCGACGCCTATTTATTTTTTGGATTTGACAGCTACCCTTGGCTTTACAAGTGATTCACTGAGGCCACTGACGCCTACTTGTTATTTTATTAATGTCTATCTTGACATTCTTTCACTGAGGCTACTGACGCCTATTAACTATTTAGTTAATGTCTATCTTGACATTCATTTCACTGAGGCCATCGACGCCTATTTATTTATTGGATTTGACAGCTACCCTTGGCTTTACAAGTGATTCATTGAAGGCCACTGTCGCCTATTACTCGTTCTAATTGATGTCTGTCTTGACATTCAATTCATTGAAGGCCCATGTCGCCTATATTCAACCCGGACTGTCCTCATTTGTATTTATTAGCTACCCTTAGCTCTTAAGTGATATTTTTAAGGCCAGTAACGCCTATTAATTGTTAGGTCGAAATCTATTTTGACATTCAAATCACTGAAGGCCTATGCCGCATATATTTTTTATGTATGTTATTTGCTGAGCATTTTTTTACAGCTTATTGTCATTTTTTAATCATTATTATTGTACCTTAGTAATAACTTTCATTATTGCACTCAATTTATATTCATTTCAGGTATCATTATTAATACCTTTGCATTTATTGCAATATCATTAATACCAATATCATTAATAATTTAATATCATTAATACCTTTGCAGTTATTGTCAGACCTCAATGGTCATTAATGTCATTGACCTAATTTCATTTAAATTTTGTAGTTCTCTACATTATTTCACATGTTATAATTTTCCCAAGATTTGACAATTGCCTTTGTATGTGGCCATCTGCCTATTATTATTTTATTGATCTCAAAATATTTGATTCAATCTTTGTATGTGGCCATCTGCCTATTATTATTTTATTGATCTCAAAATATTTGATTCAATCTTTGTATGTGGCCATCTGCCTATTATTATTTTATTGATCTCAAAATATTTGATTCAATCTTTGTATGTGGCCACCTGCCTATTATTATTTTATTGATCCCAAAATATTTGACACAATTGTTTTTGTATGTGGCCATCTGCCTATTATTATCTTATTATTATTAAATCTTATCTTGTTGATTCATTTAGTCTTTTATTGGTGTACTTACCCCAATTCAAGCTATCAGTATTTTCATGCACAGAATTCAAAGATTTGTTTGTAGGTATTTATACCAACTATCATCCACAGTCCACTGCCCTGCCCTTGGATTCTGTCAACTACTCAGCTGATTAACTTGAAATTTTGCATTTAGATTCTGAATTTACCGAGGATGGTTATAGACCTATTTCAAATTCTTCAAGATTTCATTACATCAAGTTATCAGTTTGTCAAGTTCTTAATTAGACTATGGGTTTTCTGCTTGTAACAAATACGTTGACATCAACAAATTACTTTACCCATCCAACTACTGTACACACAAAAGTTTTAAGCCAAATTTCCACATTTCAGTGAACGTATCCAGTACAGTAAAAATATAATTCCTTTCAGATCTAATTGGACTATTCATACTCGCTCGACCGTGCTGAGTGGGAACAGTCCAATCATAACTCATGGCAATTATATTTCCACTGATTCTGATACTGAGATGTGTAAATCCAGCTTTATGCTCAATAGGGCAGAAAAGGATTACCATTGATCTTATGAGAGTGGACATAAAATGTTTGTCTGACAATAGTACTTTACGTCACAAGTCCGGTAACGGTAGTTTACCACATAAGTATGATTGTTTCTGCCCTGAACGTAGTTGAGGGCAGAATTATTATATGAATGCGGTAAATACGTTACCGTACAAGTTACGTATAATATTTTCTGTCATGCTTTTCTCAGAAAGAATAATATTGCTGAGAAACAGTAACCATTACCTGCTGCTGCTCGAGCTACTGCATTCTATAAACATGACCTAGCCCATAGCTCCTAGGTCATAACAGACCCATCTAGCTCAAATAAAATAATTAAGGCCAATGTTAAAAAATGTCAGATGAGTTCTTACAAATTGAAACTTATTAGTTGAGTTCTAATAATATTTGAGTTATTCTATTAGTTACTCAGATATTATTAACTCACTCTCTTCTTCTTACTAAAGTTCTCAACAATAAGAAGTTTAAATTATTGTTACCAATATAACAACTAAAGATTATAACGCTAAGACTATATAGCTATTTGAATCAATTTGAATGTTCCTATTTCGGAACTGGGAAACATACTCCACTGTAAAGAAAACCATATGATCTCTTTACAGTATAGTATGCTGTAATGAAAATCACATGTTTTCTTGTTCTGCAAACAGCTGTTTACCGGCTTGATTTGATGCATGGAAAACAGCTGCAATTGAGTAAGTATGACAAAAAATAGATTTGTGTGGAAAGATTTGGTTTGATAAACTCATAGAAGCTGTAATGTAGCCGATCATTTGCCATGACTTATCACAATCCAAGATACCCCATTGTTTGAAAATTCAAAAGTGTCGACAACGGTAAAAATTCATGACAAGTAAAATTGGCCTGGAAAAAAAAATGCCTCTAGGCAGTCGCTTACAAGGATGGGACCTGGAACTATCTACAGCAGATAAACGGGCTACATCACACCTCCATAAGTATTTCAATCCAAATCTTCCCTCACAAATTTATTTCGTCAAAAACCATAAAAAGATGTAAATTTATAGCTAAAATATTATAATTCTCATTCTAATTTCCCTTTTAAATTTCAAAATCATACCACTCATCATGTGGAGGGGAGTAAAATTGCACTTCAACAATATTTACTAAACTGTTCATTGACATGATATGCTCTTGTTTTATTGCAATAAATATTCACATCGTAAACAACAAAGAATAAACACTTGAATGAAAAACTATGCATTCTTAAATACTCTCTATTCTTGATAATAGGTTTCGTAAAACGCATTTATGTGCATATTGTTTATTGGAATGAATGAAAATGTTATTAATGATTATAATAGTAGAATTTTACACAGTCTTCTAATATTCAGGCTATTATAAGGCTTCTGATGTTTCTTTAAATTCACATACAAAGGAGATGAATAGCTACCTCTTCTACATTATGAAACATTACATTCAGTTGACTCAATTTGAAAAAAACCTATTTTATCTAACTATCTAATGCATAATTGCAGTAAGTTTGTTCGATTCATTAGTCTGGGATTTGTTAATATTATCAACCATTTTTATTTATCTAATTATATCCTTTCATAAGAAATATATAATATTCCAATAGTAGAATTCATATTCTTATTAGATAGTATCCTGATTATGTGTAACCTTATCTAAATTTTGGAGAGGAATTGCTCAAGGTTACCTTATTTTTCCTCTCCCTATCATTTTGATAAGAAAAATGAATAAAACAATTTGATTGATGTCTGCTGTTTATTCAGAAGTTAGATGTTTATTTATAAAGAATAAATGAAATAAATTGATTTGATGAATTGATTGATGTTTGCAGAGTTTTGCACAGCCGCTTGTTTTATAAGCACATTCACAAGCAGCACCACGAGTGGACGGCTCCAATCTCAGTTACCGCCATCTACTGTCATCCCATCGAGCACACATTCAGCAATCTGTTGCCGCCCTTCCTCGGGGTAAGCTCCAGCATAGATACACAACATATCCCATGGTGTTGTGTATCAAGTTGGGATGATACTGTATCATGTGTGGTGATACTGTATCATTCATGGTGATACCATAGAGAAAAGATAGCATAAGAAGATATCCCATGGTGTTGTGTATCAAGTTGGGATGATACTGTATCATGTGTGGTGATACCATACAGAAAATAATATAGCTTAAGAAAATATCCCATGGTGTTGTGTATCAATTTGGGATGATACTGTATCATTCATGGTGATACCATAGAGAAAAGATAGCATAAGAAGATATCCCATGGTGTTGTGTATCAAGTTGGGATGATACTGTATCATGTGTGGTGATACTGTATCATTCATGGTGATACCATAGAGAAAAGATAGCATAAGAAGATATCCCATGGTGTTGTGTATCAAGTTGGGATGATACTGTATCATGTGTGGTGATACCACACAGAAAATAATATAGCTTAAGAAAATATCCCATGGTGTTGTGTATCAATTTGGGATGATACTGTATCATTCATGGTGATACCATAGAGAAAAGATAGCATAAGAAGATATCCCATGGTGTTGTGTATCAAGTTGGGATGATACTGTATCATGTGTGGTGATACTGTATCATTCATGGTGATACCATAGAGAAAAGATAGCATAAGAAGATATCCCATGGTGTTGTGTATCAAGTTGGGATGATACTGTATCATGTGTGGTGATACTGTATCCAAAATGTGGTGATACCATACAGAAAATATAGCTTGAGGGTGGTTGCAGACGAACCACATTCGCATGTGGGATGTGGGACCGTCATACCACAGATCAATATGACGAAACGCCCTAACGCAGAGAGACTTTCACACTACATTCGAGAAAACGGTCATTAGTGCAACAGTAATGTTATGTAATGTTCAGGTTGTAGGTTATGTTGAGGTGATTTCATAATAGTGTTTCATCGTGATAAAATTTGTAGAACCAATATTGATATTGTGGAATCTTTCCCTAATTGAAAAAAATATTTGAAATTGTCAAATTCCACTTTAATAAACACCAAGTTCACAGGACATGAAATCATGTAAATCTTGCAAACTTTGTGTTTATTAAAGCGGAGTTTGACAATAATTGTCAATTTGAGATTATTTCAAATAGTTTTTTTCATATATTTTTCATTTTCCCATGGAACACCACTCTAGATCTTCGGTTCAAGTTTTTGGCGCGCACTTTTGAAATTAATTTCCATCAGAGTGTCGTAGAGTAACTGTGAAAATTGACAAAGGCTGCTGTAGTGTATTTTCAAAATTATTCTATGATTCAAAGCAATAGTACAAATTCAAATCAAGTAGCTGGTGCTGGTGCCAGATCAAAGAATACTTTATAATTTCTAGGTTGGCTATGTTGTAAATGGAAACATTATATTATTATTATTGTTATTATCATTATATTGTCAGGACAGGTTGATTTTCCATAATAGTTCAATAGACAATAGTTGAGCTCGTATTGAGGAATGGTTCAATGTGGAGAAAGCAGAAGATAGCTTGTTTTGCCTGCGCATGCGCAGAGAAGCAAGCAGACTACAATTCAATCGACCAATGAGAGCTCTTCAAATGTTAATTGTTACAATTTACCAGGCTTCGACTGTGGGGCTAGGAATTTGTTACTAGAACTAGTTTCTGGTACAGAATCTGCCAAAATTGTTCCCATGGGACACGGAACTTTTTCCCGGGTAAATTGTGAATCGTACAATTTACCACCTTTCATTTTTCCAGAATGGGCCCAATATGAAGTACACATTAAAGTACCAATTACAATTAACTACCGAGCTATCCAATATAACCTACAAATTTGAGGTAAAATTCAAGGGAACACTATCACAGCGACTGCGATTGTAGTACAGAAGCTAGGGGAAGCGTGGTGCTCAAACCAGTGGTACCACAATCGCAAGGAAAATAATCGCTACCACAGCGCACAACGCCATGTGGAAGTATCAGAGCCACTGCCATGCCTGCCAATGCATTTCATATGCGCTGCGTTTGTGGTACCACAGAAGGAAAATAGTAGCTCCCTCATCCCACATGCGATTGTGGTTCGTCTGCAACCGCCCTAATAAAATATTCCATGGTGTTGTGTACAAGTTGAGATGATACTGTATCATATTCTGTTAATACTGTATCATTCAGGGTGATACAGTATCATTTTGTGGTGATACTGTGTCTTTAATGGTGATACCATACAGAAAAGATAGCATAAGAAGATATCCCATGGTATAGGTCGTTTATGTTCCAAATTGCATGCTGATTTCTTGTTTGCTCAAGCCGATTACTGTCGACTACTGTCTATGTTTTAATTCGTATTTTCTTTTTTCTGTATGTATGTAACGCATTTACGGCCAAACGCGTTGTTAGAATTCTATGAGATTTGGCAGGAATATTCTTCCTTTTTTAACTGCGCGTCGATGTATACACAAGACTTTTGAAATTTTTCATTTTGAGGATAATATAAAAGGAAAAGTAATCTTCTCCATACTACGACATCACTATATTTATATATCATCTACTCTGAAGATAGGATTAATCAGCTTATAGAATTATTCATAATCAATCAGCTGACAAGTGGATTATTCATTGCATGCATTACACAGATGTCTGGAGAAGCCGATCAACAAGTGACACCAGATACTTGTGGATGAGAAAACTGCGTGAGGTCTACTGTTCACAGAACTACTAGTATTACTATTTTGGCCGGGTGAGAGTGTAAGAACGGCACAATATGAGAGACTAGTAGCGTCACATAGCTCCACGAAAAAAACTACCAGGACTCTCGGCTTGAGTTAAATCAAATCAAATCGTTTATTGCACAAAAATATATACAGAATACAACTGAAAGGAAATTGACAACTTTGTGCTACACGTCGGCAAAAGAAAACTTGTACGCCGACGTGGAGTCTTAATATAACTTATTCACTTATACATTAATATTAATATATAAAATGATCCTACAATATTATAATATAGGCTAACAGTAATTAACATTCAACCAACCAAATATTCCATTCTAAGAAATAACAATAAATTGAAGATATACATAAAGCTGAATTTAAGATTCATACAACATCAATCAATATTAAACCAAATCATTAATGAATAAAAATAATTTTCTTTCACCAGGTATGGAAATCTTTTATTTTAGGCTTCTTTATCAACCATCCTCTTGGAACTTTATTATAGAATTTATTTCTCAAATATGAAATACTTCTACGGGATAGGGTGCTATCAACTCTTTCAATTGTGATTAAGTTTTGAGCGACTTGTCTAGTTACTCTTTGAAAATTTTGAATATTTTTTAATTTGAGCACATGTTTCTTAATAGTCTTTAAAATGAACAATTGTCTTATAGTGAACAGATTGGAATTTTGAAACAATGTGACACTTGGGAAATCTCTCGGATACCTCATTATTGTTTTGATAACTAACTTTTGTAAAACAAATAGAGGTTTTAAAGTTGAATCAAAAGTTCTCCCCATATAGAATTACCATACTGAACTAAGGATTGGAATAGAGCAAAATAAACAGATTTTAGTAATTTTAGACTCAAAATACTTCTAAGCATGTACATTTTTAATTTGACCACCCTTAATTTTCTACAAAGGTAGCTAATCTGAGGTGACCAGCGTAGATGCTTATCAACAAAAATACCAAGATACTTGTAATTGTTTACACTCTCAATAACCTCATTGCAAGAATCACATGGATACCTGTTACAAGCATTATTCAAACAAAGCCTGTTCATATCTAGATCTCCTCTTGTTGTTGGACTGAAGGTCATACATTTTGTTTTACCAATAATTACATTTTAGCCACTGAGAAACCTTATAGTAACCCACTTTTGTTTGCTTGATAACATCTTCCCAGGAATCTTCTTGGAAGATAAGTGCTGTGTCATCAGCAAAACAAATTGTCTTATACCCAACTGAGTCCAGTACACTAGGCAGGTTATTAACATAGATCAAAAATAAAACTGGTCCCAATACAGTCCCTTGAGGTAGACCCCATGTCACCAATGTTATTTTACAATGTTAGTTAACAATGACATTTGACGCCCTATACTTTGAGATATCTTTCTAACGCTCTAATGCTATCTTTCCTCTATGGCTCCATTCCATTCTTTATTAACGAGCGTAGCCTCGACTATAGTGAGGTCCACGTTATTATGGCAGTATTTGATTAACATATTGTTGTTGCTATCCTTGTCTATCATTCGACAAAGCAGATAGCGCTATTCTCCACCACCTCCGCAAAGTTTCCAGATCGTTTTTTAATAATGTAGAAATATAATCAATTGATGTTGTAGTTTTAGTTTTTTGGAGAAATAAACATTTATTTATTATTATTTATTTATTTACTTAAAGTACTCAATCAATCAATCTCTATCTTTTCTTCTCTCTGTCGTTCTCTCTCATTATGGGCCAGTATCTCTCTCTCTCTTTTATCCTTTACCCTCTCCTTCTTCTAAACTAATCCTCTCTGACCGAGTAGACGAACCGCCTCTCTAGTCGTGCCTCACCATCATCACTCTGTCTTTCTCTTTCATTATCAGTCTGCATATATCTCTCTTTCACTGACTTCCTCTCCAACCGCGCCTCAACTGCTCACTCAACTGACGCCTCAATGCAGCCAGCTGAGGTCTGTCAGCCAAATTAATACTCTCCTCACTGTCAATTGCGTGGTCATACAACTCACAAGCGTACACCACTGACCAATCAGGGCCCAGTTTGGCAGCAGAGGACCAATCAGAGCTTATCTCAGGAGTAGAGGACCAATCAGAGCTCATCTCAGGAGTAGAGGACCAATCAGGGCTCATCTCAGGAGCAGAGGACCAATCAGGGCTCATCTCAGGAGCAGAGGACCAATCAGAGCTCATCTCAGGAGTAGAGGACCAATCAGGGCTCATCTCAGGAGCAGAGGACCAATCAGAGCTCATCTCAGGAGTAGAGAACCAATCAGAGCTCATCTTAGAAGCAATGGACCAATCAGAAGGCACTTGATGAGCTGAAAACCAATCAGGAGAGACTTGGCGAACAGTGGACCAATCAGGAGTAACCTGAGGAGTTGAGGACCAATCAGGAGTGACTTGAGAAGCTGAGGGCCAATCAGGGGTAACTTCAGAAAAAGAAGAACCATTAGATGCCACTTCAGGAGCTGAGGACTCATTCACCATTTCAGGAGAAGAGGAACTATTAGATGTCTTTTCATGAATAAAGGACACCACTTCAGGATAAGAGAAACCATTAGATGTATTTTCATGAATAGAGGACACCACTTCAGGATCAGAGGAACCAATAGATGTCTTTTCATGAATAGAGGACACCACTTCAGGATCAGAGGAACCATTAGATGTATTTTCATGAATAGAGGAAGAGGAACCATTTGATATATTTTCATGAATAGAGTACCGATTCGAGATTGTGCTGAGAATAGAGCCGTTCGGCTTGAAACGCACCCATTCGGTGTAGCGATAGCGGTCGGTGCGCATTGTGTAGCCCATGACGGCAATTTCGGATAATCGAGGCCGGTCGCTGTTCGGTTTAAGCGTAGGGTAGAGGCTGGGACGCGGGTACTGGCTGAATGCTGCTCGTTTCCACTTTGCTGTCGTCTGCAACAAAAAGTGAGTCAAATTAAAACGACTTTGTATTGCCACAACTTAGGATACAACCACACTGGAAGCGGAGCAGAGCGTGACGTAAGGAGCGTCGTGAAGTTTGCAGTTTCAACTAACATTATTCATCACTGAATAAAATAAATGTTCAATTACTTTCATTGAGAGTAGCCATTTCACAAAAACACCTAGTTACCAAAATGTTTGACTTCAGATACTGCTTTTGAATATCACTGAAGATGACGCCATAGTTGTTGAAACAATATAATAAATAAAAATAGAAATCCAAGTACCATTTTTACTTTCCTTGCCCTATAGGTAAGGAAAATATTGCTTTCCGAAAAAAATTAGGGTACCCCAATTTCTAAATTTCTATACGTTTCAAGGTCCCCTGAGTCCAAAAAAGTGGTTTTTGGGTATTGGTCTGTGTGTGTGTGTGTGTGTGTGTGTGTGTGTGTGTGTGTGTGTGTGGTGTGTGTGTGTGTGTGTGTGTGTGTGTATGAGTGTGTGTGTGTATGAGTGTGTGTGTGCGTCTGTGTACACGATATCTCATCTCCCAATTAACGGAATGACTTGAAATTTGGAACATAAGGTCCTTACACTACAAGGATCCGACACGAACAATTTCGATCAAATGCAATTCAAGATGGCGGCTAAAATGGCGAAAATGTTGTCAAAAGCAGGGGTTTTCGCGATTTTCTCGAAAATGGCTCCAACGATTTTGATCAAATTTATACCTAATATAGTCATTGATGAGCTATATCAGCTGCCACAAATCCCATATCTGAGAAATTTCAGGAGCTCCGCCCCATCTATGCAAAATTTGATTTTAGATTTCCAATTATCAGGTCTCATATATTATAATTTAAACGAAAAATTTCAAGTGGAAAAGATTGAGCATGAAAATCTCTTCAAATAATGACCAGTAACATTTTCACCTGAAATTGAATGAAAATAAGCTTGAAATTTGAGAAAATGTGATTATTCAATTGCAAACTGTTGGCAAGTGTTGATTCTATTAAACCAGTCACTATGAAGAGATATCAGATCTCGTGTGTCTCCAGCGTATTGTCCTGTCACCAGCTGGCTCAGATCTTTGAATAGTAGACTTGAGATGTGCGTGAACACTAGCGACAGGTGATCAATTTTCATAACGGCAAGGAAAGTTGTGTGAGTGCGCCACACCAGATTTTTAAAATTGTTTAGTCACAACATGTTTCGGCTATATGATGCCACTAGCCGTCAGGCTCGCTTCGCTCGCCATATCCGTCTAGCCAGGGGGCTCCGCCCCCTGGACCCCCGACTGGATCGTCCAAGAATGAGATCAGCAGGCTCGCCTGCATTTTTATCATAATTATGTTAGGACAATCCAGTCGGGGGTCCAGACTAAACGTCTGGCTAAACGGATAAGGCGAGCGAAGCGAGCCTGACGGTTAGTAATATAATATTCCCAGGATTGAAGTAGCAGTGCCCAATCAATTTTTCCGCGATAAATGCATTTAAATCTTCAACTTGGTGCCAACCTAACAAAGTCAACTCAACTTGATGCCAACCTGACAAAATTATTAATTTAGTTGCCAGTTAACAACTGTTTCGAAGAGGTACTCTATCTTGATTATAGTTCTATAGTAACATATGATATGGAAATTTCAATTATAATTAACAGATTGGGAGAAGAAGAATATACATGCTAAAAGACGAACTTTAAACCCTTAAAAACAACCCTTAGAGTTGAAATATTGCCAAAAGATTTCTTAGTGCGCCTCTAAAGGGCCAACTGAACATACCTACCAAATTTGAACGTTTTTGGTCCGGTAGATTTTTAGTTATGCGAGTGAGTGAGTCAGTCAGTCAGTGAGTGAGTGCCATTTCGCTTTTATATATATAGATCATCAAGTCTACATAAAATTTATATTCAAGAGAAGCCCTAAAGAAAAAAGACAACTTGTTGAAACAAGTATGTAATCTCTAATATAATAAAGGAAATAATTGGCTTATGGGTAGAAAATTCACGAATGACGCATCATCATATTATATTTATTATAATTATGATCTTTAATTGTCAATAAAATAAATAAATAAATCATCATGTCTCAACTACTAAACTGATTAAGGCCATGCAAAGGCTAAAAATAAACTTTCTACTGGTGATATTTTTAAAAGTTGTATTTTTAAACACCATAGGTGTTGAATCATGTTTGTAACTTTTTAACAAATTAGTGATATTTTTAGACAATATTCTAGTGTTTTATTAAACTTTTCATGAATGAAAGCCGACTCACCGGATTGACACTGTTCTCCTGAAGCAAGAGAGGCACCAAACTGTTTCCCTCAGTGCAGAGCAATTGCTGCTTTTCACCAGTTGAACACTTCTCCAATGGATCGAACCCAGCCAGCTCCACCAGGGTTGGAAACAAATCCACCAATTCCACTAGCTCATTGCGCACGCGCCACTTTTTCTCTTGCTCCTTAGACTGTTGTTCCAGTTTCTTCTGTCCAGTGAGTAGACCTTGTTCACTCTTCCGTTTCTGAATCCATAGATCCTGATCTTTTTGTTCCTGTTTCTGTTGTTCCAGTTTCTTCTGTCCAGTGAGTAGACCTTCTTCACTCTTCCGTTTCTGAATCCATAGATCCTGATCTTTTTGTTCCTGATTCAGTTGTTCTAGTTTCTTCTGTCCAGTGTGTAGACCTTGTTCACTCTTACGTTTCTGAATCCATAGATTCTGATCTTTTTGTTCCTGATTCAGATGTTTCCCTTTTTGTTGAAGTTGAGGCACCTTAAGTATGAATGGAACTCGTGTGGCCACCTCATAATTACTGAACTTAGACCATTCTCCATGCTCTCCAAGTGACCAGCCTGTACACACAAAAATCAACATTTCGTTAATACATAAAATAGAATATTATAGTAAGCTTTAAAATTAATAGAATATTAGATTAAGAATACAAATTATAACTAATTTTATTAATTTCAAAGGGTACTATTTTTAAATATATTCATTATTATAAATATTTATAGATCACCTATCAACTCAAAAATATCATTGAATCTCTTTTTTACACACCTCAATAAGTTCCATACGCAATCAAACGAGGATAGACGAGACTCACCTTCCAACCATTAGAAATAGCTTAATACTCTCCTCCTCAACTAAATTCTTGGGACTTGTAATCGACCAGAATTTTTCCTGGAAGGAGCACATTAAGAGCTTAATGAAAAAATTGAATCAGGCCTATTTTGTAATTTCAACTCTTTCCAACTCACTCGACAGAAACACATTATTGACTGTCTATTATGTATATGTTTACTCCCACTTGAGCTACGGCACAATATTTTGGGGTAACTCTGTAGACAGCCGAAGAATCTTCATCATACAGAAAAAGATATTGAGAGTTATCTGTAGACTGAGATCAAGGGACTCATGTAAAGCATTTTTCAAACACCTTAACATACTCACACTTCCTTCCATTTACATTTACCAGCTAGTAGTTTTTGTTAAAGTAAATATCAATAAGCTCCAATTTTGTACAGATAATCATAAATATAATACTCGAAATAGAAATATTATTGCATTTCCAATCCATAGAAATGTAGCTTTTGAAAAAACTCCATTTTATTCAGGAATGAGACTCTATAATAGGCTACCAACAGACATTCGAAACATTGAATCAGTCATTTTATTCAAACAGGCAGTCAAAAAAATATTATTAGAGAAAAGCCTATACGCAATCTCAGAATTTTATTCACAAGAAAATTGATTTTTTTATATATGATATATATCATTACCATCCTTAAAGATACTTGACACAAAAATTATTATTTTGATTGTATGTATTATAGTATTAGGATTAGTATTAGTACTGACAAGTTACCTGTCAAATGGGATTATTCCCAAAATTGATGTAATGTAGGTCTAATGATTATTAATAAATAAATAAATAAACTATAGTTCTAATTTATAAATAAAAGAAAGTAGCGCTGAATTCATACATTTTGAGAAACTTTTGTTAATTTTATTCAAAAAATCATTTAATTTTGGTAATGAAACACTAGAATTTTGTCTACAAATAACACAAATTTATAGAAAAGCTAGCAGGTAACCAGTGCTCCACAAGGGTCTAATTAAAAACTTGACAAACTGAAATCTTGAAGAATTTCAGGCCTATAACCATCCTCGGTAAATTAAGAATGAATATGCGAATCTTCCAGTTAATAAGTTCAGTAGTTCAGACGTGATGATGCGTCATTCGTGAATTTTCTAACCCGCACATTTATAAGCCAATTCTTTCCTTTATTATATTAGAGATTACATACTTGTTTCAACAAGTTTTCTTTTTTCTTTAGGGCTACTCTTGAATATAAACTTTATGCAGACTTGATAATCTATATATATATATATATAATATATATATATATATATATATATAATATATATATATATATATATATATATATATATATAGATATAGATATAATCATGTAGCCGAAACATGTTGTGAGTAAACAATTTAAAAAAAAGTACTTGGATTTCTATTTTTATTTATTGACCGAGCGAAGTGAGGTCTAAGATTCAAGTCGACGGTTTGGCATTTCTCTTAATTTTTAAATGTTTATGTTGTGCAGAAACGCGGTAATAGATTTTCATGAAATTTGACAGGTATGTTCCTTTTCAAATTGCGCGTCGACGTATACATACGGTTTTTTGAAATTTTGCACTTTAAGGATAATAGAAAAGGAAAAGGAGTCTCCTTTGAACGCCAATACTACCGTAAAAATCAGACTTTAGAATTATTCATCATAAATCAGCTGTCTAGTGGACTACTAGTAGATATGTGAACAGTAGACCTCGCGCTCAGTAAGTTACATTGACCTGTTGTTATGTTTTCTCAAAAATTAATAAATAATTTATCAATTTAAAATGTCTAGAAAAAATCCTAAATAAATATAGAGCTTTCTGTCCTATCGTATCGTGACGTGTCGTCCCGGAATGTGAGTGTGAGCGCTGTTATCAGGTCTGGCTGCAACTGTCTACAACGTTGATGGAAAGATACAATTTTCAAGATGTTCCATGTTTTTGAACGGGTAGTATTATAGTCAACTGTCTACTAAGGTTGATGGAAAAATAAATTTTCAAGATGTTCGATGTTTTTGAACGGGTAGTATTATAGTCCACTAGACAGCTGATTTATGATGAATAATTCTATAGTCTGATTTTTACGGTAATATTGGCGTATGAAGTAGGCTCCTTTTTCCTTTTACATTATCCTTGAAATGCAAAATTTCCAAAAACCTTGTATATACGTCGACGCGCAATTTAAAAAGGAACATACCTGTCAAATTTAATGAAAATCTATTACCGCGTTTCGCCGTAAATGCGCAACATAAAAACATATAAACATTTAAAACATTAAGAGAAATGCCAAACCGTCGACTTGAATCTTAGACCTCACTTCGCTCGGTCAATAATAATACTACCCGTTCAAAAACATCGAACATCTTGAAAATGTATCTTTCCATCAACGTTAGTAGACAGTTGACTATAATACTATCCGTTCAAAAACATCGAACATCTTGAAGATGTATCTTTCCATCAACGTTGTAGACAGTTGCAGCCAGACCTGATAACAGCGCTCACATTCCGGGACGATACATCACGGTACGATAGGACAGAAAGCTCTATATTTATTCTAGACATTTTAAATTGATAAATTATTTATTAACTTTTGAGAAAACATAACAACAGGTCAATGTAACTTACTGAGCGCGAGGTCTACTGTTCACATATCTACTAGTAGTCCACTAGACAGCTGATTTATGATGAATAATTCTAAATCCTGATTTTTACGGTAGTATTGGCGTTCAAAGGAGACTCCTTTTTCCTTTTGTATTATCCTTAAAATGCAAAATTTCAAAAAACCGTATGTATACGTCGACGCGCAATTTGAAAAGGAACATACCTGTCAAATTTCATGAAAATCTATTGCGTCATCTTCACTGATATCCAAAAGCAGTATCTGAAGTCAAACATTTTGATAACTAGGTGTTTTTGTGAAATGGCTACTCTCAATAAAAATTAATTGAACATTTATTTTATTCAGTGATGAATAATGTTAGTTGAAACTGTATTTCAATACAGGTCTACTTGAAAAATTGTAAAGGCTAAATTTAAAGATTAACAAGGCCCGGTTGCACAAAAACCTGTTTAATCTAATCTTAGTTATTTAGGCCTAGTGCTAATTAATGTCATTTTCACATTTCAACTACCGTTAAAATTCAACAGACTTTTCTGCAACCGGGCCTGAGATTAACAAAGAGAAAATTAAAATTCAATCTCAAATTTGTTTTTAATCTATTCATCAACGTACATCAACCATTTATAGCTCCAAGCTCCCATTAGAAGCGGTTACTACAGTGAGGTCCACGTTATAATGGCAGTAGAGAAAGATAGGAGAACAACGTTGGCAACCCTCTGTCTTATCAATGCCTTCTATGGAGGGTAGCTGATACTGGTTTATTAATGTAATATAATAATAATAATAATAATAATAAATTCATTTATTCTTCCAATTTATACATTACATATAATCAGAATTATGAATAGTAGAGTAGATAATATTTTACATCAATAGAAGAATAAATAATTTTTTATTAATTTAATTAATAAATAATTTTAATTAATAATAATTAATAATTTAATTTAATAAGTACCACGAGGACTAAAAGTCCTGTTTGGGGCACCATCATATTTTTAATTAAGAAAAAAAGCAATGAATTATTTTGCCGAGTCGGAACTTGTATAATATGACAGGGTAAGGAATTTTTAGCTTAGATAATACATGTATATTAACATTTTTATCCACTTTCCCTCATTTGAAAAGAATAACAAACAATCAATGCACATTCCAAGCAATTAGCAGACTCATAAATTTCATTTTATAAGTTTCCGTCCATAATCATCAACATTACACGAAAACAACTCATGTATCTTGAATAATTATTATCTTCACACAATTTCCAAGAGAGTAAGAAGACATTATTTGTCTCTTTGTAACAGTTTAAAGAAGGATAAACAAAGCTTATCAGATTTTGAAGAGTGATGAGTTATAATGTTATAATGTGATGAGTTATAAACAAAGCTTATCAGTGCGTTAACTTTTTAAACAAAGAAACTTTGTTACAAAATTAAATTGGATGAAACCTTGTAACAGTTTCATCCAATGAAACCCGCATAATTTATATCTATTCCACTCTTGAAAATAAACTCTCCACATCATTTTGTAATAGAAGCCAACTGTTCATTCTCGTTTAAAATAATCTATTATATTTTATTAAGCAGGAAATTATATTTTTCAATAATTTCATAATTAAGAATTTAAGATGAAATATTTTGTTAATTATTGATTCTACATTGTTAAGAGACGATCTGGCAACAGAGCAAAGCGGGAAAGAGATCCGCTTTGTTGAATGATAGACAAGGATAGCAATACCATTGCTAATCAAACACTGCCATTATAACGTGGACCTCACTATAGCTGCTAAGGGAACGCGGAATTAGAAATTTCCGTAGCTGAAATGAACATGACATCTCCAATTCCATGTTCCCTTGACAGCTAGTGGACGCTACTATTGTCCCCGTGTGCAGCGTGCTTCACTGTAATAGACAAAACATAATGAGAAACGAATGGATTTGGGTGGCTTCCGAACCAAGCAGTGACAACTCACCATGATCTCCAATCAGTGCGACAATTGTATTATTATCTAATCCTTCGTTTTCAAGTGTCAGCAGCAGTTCACCAACTAACTCGTCAATGTAAGTAACTGCCGCGTTGTAACTCTGGATTATGCGTTTCATCCAATCCACTGCAATACAAACAATATCTTTACAATTAATAGAAAATGATATACAGAGTGATTATAATAGTACTTTACGTAACAAGTCCGGTAACGATAATTTACCGCATAAGTATGATTGTTTCTGCCCGAAACTTAGTTGAGGGCAGAATTATCATTCGAATGCGGTAAATACGTTACCGTACAAGTTACGTATAATATTTTTTGTCGTACTTATCTGAGAAAGAATGATATTTCTGTGAAACAGAAACCATTACCTGCTGCTGCTCGAACTAATGCATTCTATAAACATGACCTAGCCCGTAGCGCCTAGTTCTTAACAGACAGACCCTTCGAGCTCAAATAAAATAATAAAGGCCTAAATTATAAGATTTCAGATAAAATAATAACTTGAAACTCCTTAAATGAGTTCTTCAATTATTTGAGTTAGTATATTAATTACTCAGATGTTATTAGGACACTGTCCTAACATACTCGACTGTAAAGAAAACATATGATCTCTTTACAGTATAGTATCATAGCCACCTCTAATACAAGGCCCCGGCCTACGATATTGCAACGTCGCAGTGTAGGCCTAGAATCTAATACATGATTGGTGAAAAAGATTTTAAAAAATTCCAGCTGATCTTTTTCACCAATCATGCATTAGATTCTAGGCCTACGATGCGACGTTGCAATATCGTAGGCCGGGGCCTTGTATTAGAGGTGGCTATGATAGTATGCTGTAATGAAAACTGCATGTTTTCTTGTTCTGCAAACAGCTGTTTACCGGCTTGATTTAATGCACGGAAAACAGCTGCAATTGAGTAAGTATGACAAAAAAGGACTTTACAACTTTGAAAGCACTTAAATATTTATTGAAATTACTTACAGAGTTGAGAAAGGTGTTATTTTGTTACAAAACACACAAGTTTAAGGTGTGGGTGTTATATTGGTTCGATGTGACAGCCGTTGTTGATGGGACCTAACCTAACCATCACACCGATAATAGATTTCTTGCCACACTCGTACCAGCATATCAAGCGTAACCTGTGCAACCGCAGCGATCCGAATGTGATCCGATTTCGGACGTCATTAAGATTGTCTGGTAGAGGCGAAATCCAGGGCACGGTTCTATCTCCGATTTTGTTTTTGGTTAATATAAATGATATCTATCAAGTCTTCCTATCAAGAAATGTAGAGTTTTGTCTTCTGCTGATGATACTGCATTGGGAGTTCATGGGACAACGTGATATCCTTAACCAACATCGGACTCTCTGGTGTGAGAAATGCGTTGACACTGAACTACTCGAAGAGCGTTTATATGACTTTTTCACAAAACTCAAGTACTCAACCCAATGATCTCAGACTTCAATTGAATGCAGTGAGAGTACACAATATCAATTGCTTGTATGGTGTGAACGGTAGCAATCATAATCAAAAACTTAAATTCATCAGAATTGATTTTTTCTTCAAATTTCACTCATTTTTGAGAAATCATAACTCAGTACTCATTGGAGATAGAGAGTTCCAAATGATCTCATTTTATTCAGACTTTTATAATCTACAAAAAAGGCGAGAACAAATTTTTCTGTCTGATTACGAGTTTTTTGAAAATAGCTGAAAACTGGAAAATGAGCCGAAAATACGAGGTTAAAGCACAAGGAAATTTTGCATGAAGAAATTTGTTCTGGACTCATATTATGTACCCAAATAATATATTAAAAAACCAGAACTACAATATAAATTGCAAGCACACCCCCTTTTTCATGTCTATATTGACTGGACTATCTGTAGATTGGCTGGCTTCGTATAAAATGAGCGCTGCTATCCAGAGATTGTCAGTTTGATGTAAGGGTAAGCTACCTACCTGACTGGCAAATAATTTATGGATAGTAGCTTTAATCGAATTTCCATCTAGGTGTTCATTAATTAGCATTTGAATAAATGGAATTTCTCATCAATTTCAATCTGTAGCTTTAATTTAAGTTGTTGCTATTGTGCTGCTAGCATTATTTATATATTACATTTCACAATCACAATTTCAAATTGATGATTGGGTGATAATCAACAGGATAAACCCAAAACTGTTTCTCTCCCTAATTTTGATGAAAATGGTCAAAATGAGGTAATGAAAACACTTTTATAAAGTGTTTATTGTCAAAAGTTAATTATTGCTACCTATAAAAATTTATAATTATGTTCATGATTATAAAATGTTGATGAAATAAATTAAATTCAATTGAGAATGGTCCACCTGGCATTGGTTGAAACGGAAAGAGCAGTTTGAGTTTGGCAATGTCGTCCCTTTCGCGCAAATCATTCCACGGATTCCAAGCGACCGTCGGCGATCCATAGGGTCGCTGTCTGTTGTCCGGCAATGTCACATTCTCCAACGGATGGTAATCTACGACAACAAGTAACCAAATTAATAAAAATTTTAAAAAATAGACAACAAAGTTTAGAAGGAAAGTACAATGAAGAAGACAGTGTTTACGAGAAAATGGGAAAAGAAGACAAAGTGAATGTGAACATTCCAAATAGACGATAAGTTTAAAAGAAAATGACTGATTGGAAAACAGAGTTCGAAAGAAAACGATAAAAGAAGAAAAGTTCACAGTAAACATCCACAAGTGCAAATAAAAAAGCGGATAGCGGTATCTCTTTCTCGCTTTGCTTTAAATAAATAAATAAATTTATTAGCCAAAAACAGGATGTCACAATTTGACATATAGGCCAGTCAATATAACAGTTACAACACTCAGTCAATACAAATATTGTCAATAAAAAACAATGCAAAGTCACATTTACAATAAAAACATGTACGGTATATTAATCCTATTCTTATAACAGTAATATTAATAAGTTCTAAATATCGAAATCTTCTACATTCATTTTCATGCCGATAAACTCTTTAACCCTGTAAAAGGGAAATGTTTCAAGAGAAATGTTTCTAAAATCTGTTTGAACCTCGTGTCATTAATTTGCGTCACCTCAATAGGAAGCCTATTCATCAATTTAATTGCAACATTCGAGGGACTTTGATCAGTTTTATGCAGTCTGCTTCGTGTTACATTGAGCGTCTGATTGGATCTTGTCTTATAAGAATGAATTACATTTTTCAACTCCATTTTCTCCGGATTTGCTTTCAGAAATAGCAAGCATTGCAATATATATAATGAATATAGAGTTAGAATGCGAAGACCTTTATAAATATCTGTACAATGTTCCCTGGCGATGACTCTGACAGCCCTCTTTTGCATTATGAAAATGTCTTGTGCTTGTGAAGATCAGCCCCAGACTATAAGGCCATATGAAATGTGTGGATGAAAAATACCAAAATAAGCGTGACGTAGTCCATGTTGGTGCAGCTGCCCACAATCACACCGCTGCTCAACCTACTTTTCACAACAGCAATGTGTTGTGCCCAACTTAGAGTAGGCTCAATAATTATTCCTAGGAATTTCTGCCTCTTACCAGTATCATTTGTTGCTGATCCCTTTTTGAGCCTAAAAGTAACTGTTGTGGTTTTGGCTTTGTTGATGAACAGTTCGTTGGCATTCAACCAAGTCTGCACCGACTCCAGATTCCTCTCTGACAGTGCAACAGCTTGAGCATCATTTTTATGCTTATTAAGAACTGCGGTAAAAAAGTAAATTCGTATGGCTTTTGTTGGTGGGGAGTCCCTTGCGGGAAGGTCCCACCGCCTGAATATATAATTTAAGCCGTCAATGGGCCTTACGACTGTCATACTTCAGCCGGGACCGACAATTTAACGTGTCCATCCGATAACACGGGAGTGATCTGGTTAAAAAACTTTTCGTATTGAGAGGGTTTGAACCCGGTATCATCGGCAAACATGAAGATTTTTGTTGGGACATTTATACTAAGATCATTTGTTGCCAGATAGTCTTTTAACAGTGTACAATATTAATATTTAATTAACAAGATATTTCATTTTAATTATGAATTATTGAAAAATATAATTTCTGCTTAGTAAAATATAATTCAAAATAAATAATAAATAAT